>NW_012113141.1:3181464-3197407 GCF_000951035.1 Colobus angolensis palliatus
TTTTTCTTGTGGTAGTTATTTTTGCTAAGGACCTGCCCATACTGCAGGCAGTGGGTCTTTTGTATGGAAGAAGAAAGCATTTATCTGCATATAGTTTGCTGGAGTTTTTTTTTTTTTATCATTTCTGTTTCAATGTAAAGGCAAGGTATCTTCATTTTGCTAACTGTTGTACATTTCCTATTACTTTTAAAAAGTTGTTTCCCCTGAACTCTCCTTTGGGACCGAAGTGCCCGTGGTGAGGCCATCTGGTGCTAAACCCCCAATGTGAGGCCTTCCCAGTTCCTCACCTAAGGTTTCCCAACCACATACATGCCCAACCTGACCCCTGCACAGCCCCCTGTCCACCCTCGTGCCTCTTATCAAAAAGAAGTCATTTCCCAACTCCCAGGCACTTTCCTGGGCTGATGGGTCAGTCACTGTCTCTGTGTGTGCCATGTTCACATCCTTAGGAAGCCCCTGGCTCGCGTCTCCTTGTGGTACCAAGCAGATGGTGGGAGAGCTTCAGAGTCTTCTGCCTTCTTGCTGCTCTTTGGCACGTTACCAGATGGCCTCCAAAGCTCCAGAGCAAACTCGGACCCCTCACAGAATCTGACCCCAGCCCTTCAGCTCTGATGGTTCCTTGGCCATAGCTCTCCCTAGCACAGTCCCGTTTCCTTTCAGTGTCCCCAATGATTCCTCACGCCTTTCTCTTGCATCTCCCCTTGTTCTGTTTTATTTAGTTTTGAATATTCTCTTATCAGCTCCTCACCCTTAGACCCCGCTGGCTCCCTCCCCTGTTCCTGTCTCCATCTCTTTTTGTCTCCATTCCTATCCCCCTGCCCGTTCCCTCTGCCCCCAAGGCCTCCTGACACTTCTTTCAGCATCGCCCCCTCATCGCTACCATAGCTCACCTCTGCAAAACCACAACCAGGGAGAAAACATCGACAGCGTTGTCAGCCTGTGAGACAGTTTTGTTTTCCTGTCAAACACTCCTGGTGTCTTTCATTTAAATAGATTCTTTGACAGATATATCTTAGTAGGTTCCCTTTCAGAGGAAAAATGCACATTTAAAAAATTTTTAGTTTTAGTTTATGTTTTAAGTCTGATAAAACACTGTTATTAGGTCCTACGGGTAAAGAAATGTTTGGGGTTTTTTTTGTTTTTTGGCTTCACGGTCATAAGCAAAGTGTCTAGGGTTTCCTGTTGGTTTCAGGTCCGACATGTCACAGCAGACTCCTCGGCACAGGCCTGTAACACACTCAGCTCAGGAGAGGGCAGCAGCCAACTACACTGCAAAGGGATGGACTCCGCTTCCCAGTCTTTAAAATCAAAGGGGAAGACCAGGTGTCCTACTTTGTGCTTCTATCATTCAGTAACTTTTCTGTTGATTTCAGTCAGACATACACACTTTTCCTTATGCCTATTGGATTTTGTTGATTTAAAGAGATGTTCAGGCTCAGGCTTGAGCTGATACCCACCCTTTCCCCACTAAACCCAGGCAGAAAGTTACAGTGAACAAAGAAGGGCTACAGTTTCCCCATGCTGAGAAGACCAGCAAGTGCTTCCAGAAATACTCTTTCCTTTCAGAGAGGGAATCCATTTGGCTTCCCTTCAGTGCGTGGCTTGTTGGAATCTGGGATTAGATCCGTAATAAGCGATGAGACATCCAGAGAAATGGAGTGCCTGGTATTTATGGCAGAATATAGAAGAACTCATCTTTTCTTAAGCAATTCTTTAGTTTATGGTTTAGCCAAAAGTAAGCAAGCTGGTTCCATGGCCAACCAAGACCCTGAGAGAAGATTCCCCACCAATATTTCCCGTGAATGATCAGGAGTCTACCGAGTTTCCATCACCGAAGCCATTTGAGTTCAGTGTATACGCTCTGGAATGATCAGTGTAAAAATGTCAATCTCTAAGTGGTTCTGTTGCCAAAAGAGTTTATAGATTGTGTTGAAGAGAAAATTGGCACCTGTGTTTTCTGTGGTGTTACTGCAGGATTCAAGTGGAATGGAGTGATGTCTCTGGGAATATGGTTATGCAGGGACCATGTTAAAAGAGGTGTCACATGAGCCGTCACCCAGCAGGGGTAGAGACAGAACAGAGCAATGTCCTACTATATTAATTGGCAAAAAAAAATATGCTGTTAACTGGCACACAAACTCACAGGAACTGGCCGCTTCTATACCAAGACACAGCCTCCAGGCCACTTCTATACTGGGACACAGCCTCCAGTCTCCCTATTAAAACATTAACTTAGTATAAACCAAAGAAGTCCTTCCCCACTTGGAGAGGAGCCCTCAAGGAAGTCTGGTTTCTCCAGCTGTTTTCTGAAATAGCCCCTTGTGTGGGTGTCCTTCCAGGTCCTGAGGTACTCACACAGGCTTCTTCAAATATGCGTGGTGTTGAACATCAGTGCTCATAGCCCTCAGCCTGTCCACACCAGGCTGCTGACCATAGGAGGGAGAAGCCCTCTGCGGAACCTGGCGACCCCAGAGTGGCATTCCACTGGGTGGTAGTAATCCCAGAGCATAGTGGTCTCTGTAGGCCTCCCATGGCCCTGGCCTCACATGCAGCCTCTTGTGTACTGACCAAAGGGACCCCTCCTGTGCAGAATACCTGTGCCTTCAACCACAGTTTTTCTCCAACAATCCAGAACTACATTAGTCTTACGCCAGACTCCACCAAGCACAAAATCATCCTGTGGCCTCTTTGGTTGATAATCCAAAAAGGGGGCTCCAAGGAATTTGAATTAGTCTATAATTTTGGGAGCTTTCTTTATAAGAAAGAGTACAGAATCTCATATCATATTTCAGCAATTTAGGAAAAATAGCATTTTGCTGGGAAAAGAATACTAAGGGAAGGTACCTGGTTCCCTTCTTCTTAATACTTCCTTTCTGCCTAACTGAACATTGCAAACTTCCACAGCAGCCCAGGATGATCTCGCCTGTTTATTAAAGCAATTGGATTTTATACATTTGATACTTTAGCTCTTTTGTTTAAACTTTTTTTCTTGTTATTTGGTGTACAATATTTAAATGTACAATATTTTATCTCCATAATTAGCTTAATTATAGAACAGAGTTTCTCTTCCTTCTCATAGTCTTCAGATAATTCAGAAATGTTTAAATCTTCGCACCCACTTTACATATGTTGTGCTGTTTCTAACTTCCTATATGTAAATACTTTTTGACATACTTTGGTGTTTCAAGTTCTGTCTCTACTTTTATTGTGATCATTATCACCATGATTCTGTTATCATTCTTAATGTTGGATTTTTTTTCTGGTACACTCTATTTTTTTAATCTCCTTGGATATTTTGAAAGTATTTTAGTTATTTGTGTATGTAGACATAGGAAAGTGCTTTGCTTAAATTAAGCTGTAAGCTCTCTGATGGACAGATATTGACCTTAAAATTTGGTCCTCTTAAATGCTACCAATACGGTTTTCTTCCAATTAACAGGTGCTATTTCAACAAAACTTGTTTCTCTGCTGAACTACTCTGCCCTTTCCACTTCTGACTTTAATTTTTAATTGCCTGTGATTCGGTTTGCCAATGCCTGAATATACCAAGCCAAAGGTAGATATTTCCCTTGACGGTGCATCTTCTCTCCATTTTGCTAACTTCCAGGCTGAGAATGAATAGCAAGAAAAACAGCCCAAGTGGCCAGGGTTTGCTAAGAACCTACTGAGCAGACAGCTTCACAAATGGCTCCTCAAGTGTTTTGGCAGTGGGGGACAGACTATCCAGCTAGCCCATAGCCACATCTGTTTGAAACTTCTTGCTTCCCACTTCTCCACCTCCAGGTAGACTTCAACCTGGAATTCTAGAAATACTTTTTGACCCAGGCCCTGCTCACCAGTGAGGCAGCACACACAGAGACAGGCAGTGTGGTCTCAGTTCAGAAGAGACCTTTCTGCCTGACCTGAACACATCCATCCTGGGCAGTGTGACACCAGGGTGAGGTCCCTGCATGGGGAGACAGATGACCTAGTTTCTGGTTCCAGTTCTGTCACTGGTGCAATGACAGCCTTTCTGGGCCTTGGGCCTCTATAAATACAGAGCTAGACTTACAATGCAATGCAAATACTCTGTATGGAAAGCTTAGCCGAACAAATCAGCCCGTTCTTTGAAATGTAGCTTTGCTACTGCCCAGATGTGGAGGATTTTAGCAAATGAACACAACTGCTCTTTTAAGTAAGAGGTCCTACCCACTGGGAACCACAGGGGTCAATGACTTAAACCACAGTAATTTAATAGGTATCCTAAAGATCAAAGGTGAACCCAAACGAGTGATGTAAGAAGATCAATTACCAATTGCACTAAATAAAGGCTCTTTTGAAAAAGCCATCAAATGAAAAAGATGAAGCAGGAACTGGCTAAATTAGCAAAATGGTTAGACAACAGCCTGACACACTTCAACTTACAAGGAAAAAAAAGGACAGATAATTTTTTGCTGAAATTGTAGTCCTTGTTGTTTGTGTTGTCCTAGAGTTTTATATGCCCTTTTGTACTTCTTCTCTATGATGTAAATACTTTTCATTGTAAAAAATGTAAATATTAACTATATTTTTTGTTTCTGTCTTTTCTAAAATGGAAGTTGATCCAACTAATAAATTACAAATCATCTATATCTTGTTTTTTGTTTGTTTGATTTTAGAAATTATATACCTTTACTGTCCTTCAGAAGGGAAAGAGTTTCATGATTAAAGAGAAACTTCATTCCTAACTAATGGAAGTAAGATGGTGCCATATAAGAGGAAAAGATGAAGGGTCAGGAGAGTGAGTTTTAGCTCTGACTTTTTCATTAACAGATGTGGGGCCCTGACTAAGTCAGTTAACCTCTTAGAGCTTCATCTAAAACTGAAAACAGCTGCCATCGTTGTTTTAAAACTCAATAAGGTAATAGATGCAAAATGCTTTGGAAGTAAAAAGCTGTACTCAAAGGCATGGAATTACTAAGTCTTAACTGTCATTATGTCTATTGGTTGAGGGATGAAAATTTTATATATAGGAAATTTGTTTAATTATTTTATTTTGCTTGAATTCTGTTTTTGGACAAAACCAAACAGAAATTAAATGTCAAGTTAACTTCTCCTACTGGTACTTCTAAAGGTCCATGATTAATCATCATCATGATCTTATGACCTTTAAAAGCACTGGGGAAGAAATAAGTTTCAACAAATTTTAACGAAATTCTTAAGTCTGAATATGTTCTTGGTTTGACCAAAATTTCTTCATCAGTGCCTAACATTCCATGATGAAGGCTTTTCTGGAGGCAGAAATGTAATCAAATGATGTGGAATTGGCAATCCATCCAAAGGGGGAAGGAATCCCAAGGAATGTCCCAGGCAAACTCTACTTTGGATCCAAGGAACTCACATACACAAATACATCAAACCGAGAAGTGCCTTCTTTTTCTTTGTAAATGACCAAACTGAACCAATTCAACTCAAAGGAAAGCCACAATAACTAGCAATTTACTTCACGCTTCCACAGACCAAAAGTCTTAACCTTGGATTCTTGCCATGTCAGAGTAGAAAGAAGACTTAAAGATCATCTGCAACCCTCACATTTCATAGATGAGAGACTGGGAATTTATGTGACTCATCCAGGGTCATTCAAAATCATGGGCCCTCCAGCTCATGAGAAAAACAACTAGGGATAAAGAGACGATATAGCCCTTCTCAGCAGCTGTGTTTCCACCCCCTCCACCTGCAGCTCAGGATGAGGGACATGGAGGGCAGGTGGAGGGGAACTCGTGCTTTCATCTCTCAGCCACGTACAGGCCCTCCATCTTCCCCTGAGACCCTCAGAAATACAGGCATTGCACTGTAGAGTTTGGGGATCTCGGCTGTGGATGAGGACAATTGTGTCATAAAAGTAAAAGCTTCCATCTCTCCTCCTTTTCTGAGAAGGAGGACGGGACTGGGAAGTCCCTGAAGAAGTGGGTTCCAGGTCTGAGTCTTCCATTAAGCATGATCATGAGCCCTTCCTTCTGTGAAATGCTAGCACTGAGCCTTTAAAAGCACCTTCTCCACTTTCTCTTTCCTGGCTTTTACTGCCTCACTGCCAGCCCTGAACTTCTATCAGATCTTTGATGCAGAATTGGTAAAACAGGAAGGTACCTTAGATACACAGTCCTGTGATTTCCAATTAATTAACCCAACAATTCAGAAAATGGCATTAGAAAGAATTTCAGCTGTGTTTTGTTTTAAATGATTGATGTTTAAAAGTTCTAGTTTAAAAGTCTCTAGAAAATTGATCTGGGTAACCAAATCTTGGAAAGACAGGAAAAACAAGTGCCTGAATCTTTCCACAAACAATCAGGATTTGGAAGGATTTTTGCTAAAAGATAATGTTCAGGAAAAGGTAAAACTATACTCTTACACTGATATAAAAATGAACACATGTTAAAGATTTTATTTGACTCATATGATGAGGGAACCAGACAGATGTTTTTACCGGTCCAAAGGAAAAATCAAACAAGCACAAATTATATGCAGTAAAGAAGGTTGAGATGAACTGCAAATGGAAACAAAGTCAATTATCGCTATCAGACAGTATATAATTTATATAACTATCAGGTACCTACATGTTAGAAAGGGCTGTAAAATAGCTCAGACAATGAAGAGTATAGAACCTGATACCCCAGAAGGATAAGCTATAGATGTGGCATCATTTTCCATTAAAGCATAGAACTTTTTCCTACAATTGTAAAGCAATACTCTGCCATATTTAATACCTAGACTTATTTCACAGACATTAAAACACATCATCCTTTTCCACTCATATATTAGGCTGGTAAATGTGTAATCAGAAAAACCCCTGGGCAGATATTGATGGAGCCCTGTATTTGAGTGTTAACCTTCTGACCTCTGAATTCTCTAAGCCCTTTTCCTCTGTCTATTCACTATCTCCACCCTATACCCCACCCCCACTTAGCTTGGGGCTAAGAACTCTTGACATAAATACTAACTCTGCAGAGCTGATCAAAAGCAGATGTAGTGAAGGATGTTGACCCTGTATTTCATAGCACTCATCACTGGGTGAGTAATAAATCTCTATGTTTATATGACTAGAGTCTTTCCTCTGAATTAAAGACCCCTAATCCTTCATATTTGTGGTTGCTGACTGGGAAGAACATCTTTGCTACTGGCCTCTTAATTCAATGTGCCAACAGCTAAGATGCTCTTAGAATAATAAATTGCAGTCTCTCTTGTGACCTCATATAGCCCCATGCAGTCACCCTCCTGACCTCACAGAGGCCCATCCAATGATACTTCATGCATATCATCCACCCACTCTTTTTAACTGGGCTGGCAGAATCATAGTATCTTAGTCCTGGAGAGGTGAACTACGTCTCCCTCCCCACTTTTTCAGTATTAATTTAATTAATGTGGTCATTATACTCTTGCCATTGTTAAGGATACCGTGATTTCCTTAGCATTGCTGGATCATTTCACATTAAAATAATAAATCAGAATATTAATTCAAGATGTGGCTGTGACCCTAAGAAGTTATGTGGCTGTTATGTGCCTTCACCAGCCCTTCATCTCCCAAGGCCTCTTCTTCTTCATAAAAGTGAAGACACTGAATTCTAAATCTTTTTTGATTCTATCCTGGTTTACAGTGATAGCTGGTGATATATTGTGGCCATTGGTGTCTTTAATATGTTGTGACTATAGTAGCTGTTGACAGCCTGTATGTGTGATTGGAAAACGGCAGTGTACCCTCTCAGCAGCAAGATTTTAATGTGGGAATTGGAGAGAGATTGGTTTGGATAACTCCAGTCACATAGAGATCTCTTTCCTAACTCATGCCTCATTTGAGAAAGCAGTAAATTCCCCAAAAAAAGCTGTTAAATGGCATCTCCAAGGATTCTGAGCTTGAACAGGCCTCCAGGAGTTTAGGTACTGGATATTCCAAAAGTATATTGTTTATCTCCCTGGCTTTTGAAGAGTGAGGATGGGTTATGCCGACTTAAATACATTCTTGTTCAGCTCCTCTACCTCCTCATTCTCACTGGCAACAATGGATATGAAAATACAATGTAATGGAGAGAGATTCAGCAAAAACATTGGCCTGTACTTTTCAAAAATGTCAGTGTCATGAAAGACAAAGAACAATGAGGAACTGATCCAGAATAACAAAGAGTAAAGATTAAAGAGACATGGAAAATACATTCAGGGCTAGAAAAAAAAAGGGACAAAAAGTTCATTATAGGGCAATTGACAACATTTGAATATGGTGTGACGTTATATAAGTGAATATTCTTGTGCTTAGAAAATACACACTGAAATATATAAGTGAATATTCTTGTGCTTAGAAAATACACACTGAAATATATAAGTGAATATTTTTGTCCTCAGAAAATACACACCAAAGTATCTAGCTGTAAAGGAGAAAGATGTCTACAACTTGCTCTCAAATCATTCAGGAAAAAAAAAAATTTTTTTAATAGAAAAAGATAAAAAGATAAGTTGAAAAAACTGAAAAAGAAAATAAGAAAACAAACATGGGAAATAAGAGAAAGGGGGACAAATCTGGATGAAGGATATACAGGAGTTCTTTACACTGCTATAACTATTTCTTGTGTTTGAAATTATTTCCCAAAAAATGTATTTAAAAGAAGACACTGGCCAGGCGCGGTGGCTCAAGCCTGTAATCCCAGCACTTTGGGAGGCCGAGACGGGCGGATCACGAGGTCAGGAGATCGAGACCATCCTGGCTAACACAGTGAAACCCCGTCTCTACTAAAAATACAAAAACTAGCCGGGCGAGGTGGCGGGCGCCTGTAGTTCCAGCTACTCGGGAGGCTGAGGCAGGAGAATGGCGTAAACCCAGGAGGCGGAGCTTGCAGTAAGCTGAGATCCGGGCACTGCACTCCAGTCCGGGCGACAGAGCGAGACTCCGTCTCAAAAAAAAAAAAAAAAAAAAAAAAAAAGAAGACACTGTAGAAATAATTTCAATGTTCTAAGACAAAATAATTTTGAACCTAAATTCTATATGCTATCAACTAAGTATTATAACAAAATAAAAACATGTTCAGACTGCAGGACTTAGCATATTTCTTTGGCCATAAATCTCACTGAAATTAATGCTAGAAAATGTACTTGAGCAAATAAGAAGACATGGGATACAAGAAACTATTATATCCATAGAAATTGGTAAAATGTGCAGCTAAGCCTAAATAATTGTTGTTTTATTGATAGAATCTAGAAGAAACAAAAATCCCAAGTAGTTTCAGCAAGGAAAGTAGCAGAGACCTGGGGAAGGAGAAAGTAAAATTATACCTAGTTTATTCCTTATTCTGAATAAGAGGAAGAGAGAAATACTGATTAATTGTGGTCATACAGAGGAGATACCATATGCTAAAATTTAAAGGTATTCAGGGTGACTTCAGCACAAATGGAGGAGTAAGGAGTTCTGAACATTCTCTCCTCCATAAAATCAACAAAAACAATGGCAAAAATTGTCAGAATCGACTTTTTCAGAACTCTAAAATTAATGAAAGGTTTACAGCAATCCAGGGAGCATTTATTCAAGAAAACTGGCTGAAACTTGGTAAGAACAGAGAGTTTTGTGGAGTTTTAACTTGCCTATTTCCATGCACCCTCCTCAGCTGAGCAGTAGCCTTGAAAATATGAAACCAGCAGCCTGGCAGCCAGACGCCCTTGGGTTGAGCAGGAAGTGGGGTGCAGGAGGGAAGGTGATTATGTGGGAGGCAGAACCAGGTTGGAGCTCATTCAAGGCCATGCTTCCAGAGAATTATCATTACTTAACCTGTCTGGTCTTTCCCTGGAAGACCCCATTCACAAGACTTATCTTATTTGACCTGGATCAGGGTTAGCCCAGTGTAAACAGCCTCTTCTCCAGGAGAATTTGTCAGAAACAGACAGCAGTGACTATTTAACATTGTGGCTGCCTGGATGGTGGCTAACAGCTGGGACAAAGAATATTCCAACCAAAATGTTTAAAGGGAAAATCTGAAACATGAGATATCCATGGGGATTTTTTTAAAACTCCAACATACTCACAGTAGTCTAGAAAAACATATGCATGTACAGGGTTGTGGGCATGCTCAGGAAACATCTGAGAAAGCCCTAGCTATTACTTCTGGCTGACCTTGAGGCCCTACACAAACAGTAAGTGAATACTAAGCAAGAGTTGTCATCCCTGGCTGAGTGTTAAAGGCATGCCTCAATATGCATACAGAGCCTCTTGGTACAGAATGAGAGACTTATTTGTTCTAGCCATTTGAGGAAATATCTGTGTAATCATTAGCTAATGTCTAAGTTAACTGAGCAGAGACATCAGTGACCGTACATAATGAAAAAGACATTCTAGAATTACCTCCAAAAAGTCACTATCAAAAGAAAACAATAATAACAACAAACAGCAAGGACAGCAAGTCATGGAGTGGGGAGGGGGAAGAAAGAATCTGATTCCCAGAGATGACACCTAATATTATATGGTGTTCTGTTTCAATTAAAATTTTAAAATATGCAAAAGGAAAGCCTACATACAAGAAAAAAGCAGGTAATAGAAACTACCTTTGTGGAAGCCAGATGTTGGACTTACTAGACAAAGATATTAAAATCACTATTTTAGATATGTTCCAAAAAAAAAAGTAATCCATGGGTAAAAACTGGAAAATAAGAGAATAATATCTCACTGTATAGACAATATGAATAAATTGATAGAAATTATAAAATGGAACAACTAGAAATTCTAAGATTAAGAAAATACAACTGGACCAAGTGCAGTGGCTCACACCTGTAATCCCAGCACTTTGGGAGGCCAAGGCAGGCAGATCACTTGAGGCTAGTTCACGACCAGCCTGGCTAACATGGTGAAACCCCATCTCTACTAAAAATACAAAAATTAGCTGACAGTGGTGGCAGGTGCCTGTAGTCCCAGCTGCTTGGATGACTGAGGCAGGAGAATCACTTGAACCTGGGAGGCAGAGGTTGCAGTGAGCCAAGATCATACCACTGCACTCCAACCTGGGTGACAGAGCAAGACTCCGTCTCAAGAAAAAAAAAGAAATAAAATACAACTGAATTGAAAATTTCACTAAAGAGGTTAAATAGCACATATGAGCATACAGAAGATGGAATCAGCAAACTTGAAGATAATTCAACTGAGGTTATTCAGTCTAAGGAACAGAAAGAAAAGACAATGAATAAAACTAAACAAGCCTCAGGGACATATGGGAAATTAAGCATACCAACATATGCATACTGGGAATCTGAGAAGAAGGAAGAGAAACAGACAGAAAGAATATACAAAGAAATAAAGGCCAAGACCAGTCTGGCCAACATGGTGAAACCCTGCTGAAAAATATAAAAATTAGCTGGGCATGATGGCAGGTCCGTGTAATCCCAGGTACTCGGGAGGCTAAGACAGGAGAATTACTTGAACCTGGGAGGCGGAGGTCACAGTGAGCTGAGATTTTGCCATTGTACTCCAGCCTGGGTGACAGAGTGAGACTCCATCACAAAAAAAAAAGAAAGAAAGAAGAAAGAAAGAAAGAAAGAAAAAAAGCAAGCAGTAATGACAAAGAAGCAGATGTAAATAGTGTTTTATCAATTACATTAGATGTAAATGGATTAAACATGCCAATCAAAACACAGAGATCATCAGAATGGATAAAAATATGATCTATCTATATGTAATTTACAAGGGACATATTTTGAATTCAGAGACACAAATAGAACAAATGATAATCTAAAGAAAACTAGAGTGGCTATACTCATTACACAAAACAAACTTTAAGACAAAAATTGTTACTAGGGGCAAAGAAGGACATTTTAAAATAATAAAAGAGTCAATCCATCAAGAAGATACGGTAATTGTATCACTGATGTCAACAAGATGGTTGGCTAGAGTTGCCTGGCACTTTTTCTCCCTGACAAAAAGGGATCAAAACAATGAATAAACAACTGGAGTGACTAAGGAAGTATACTGGAGAGCACCTAAGGACAGGAAAATCCCATGGAACATGGAAGCCCAGGATAGCATCATAGAGAGGGGAGGGGCACACCCTGCATCTGCAGCGCTGTCTTCCCCACCACGATTGGCTAGGAGTCAGGGGGTGCTTTTTCTTACAGGGAGAAGGTAAGTTGGAAATCCCTAGTGGACCTCATAGCCACTACAGACACCAGCAGTTCTTGCTAGAAAAGAGTCTCTCAGTCCTCACAGGCCCTGAATCCAGTTTGGAATCCAGGCCCTGGAAGTTTCTGTGGCTGCATTGCCCTGGAGTAAGAGCCCAAGTTGTGTACTATCTATCCCTACAACCTGAGCTGCTATGACACGGTGCCATCTTCAAGCTGGGCACACTGCTAGAGTGCATCCTGCCATAGGAGCTGGTGGCCACTGCCTTTCTCCATCCATGAGACCCTGTTATCATTCCAACATGTTCACATATGTGACTGTGACACTGTAACCCCAGCTGCATGGAGCCTAGAACCAATGGAATGATGGAGACTCTGGTGGTCAAACCCACAGAGCACTCCTTGCCACCCCAATCCCAGGGAACGGGTGAACCTGTATAGTAGGAATGCCACTGATCAGGCAGCCAGCCTGTCACACCTACAAAGAGTTGTGCTGCACAGCTGGCAAACCTGCTGTGCCTGGACACACCGATGCAAAGCCTGACAGCCAGCAAAGCAGCAGCCCAACCTCACAGAGACCAATCAGTCTGCCACACTAGCATGCACTCATGCCCAGCTGTACAGCCAGTATAGCAGTGGTCCTACACTCCCAGATTGCCCACTAAATAGCTGGTTAGACTGCTATACCTATATGTGCCTGGCTTGACAGCAAGGCTGGCCTCATGAAAAGCCCCCCTAGAAAACCCACCACACAGTCTGCTGGCCCACCATGCCCAAACATGCCTGACCTAAAACCTGCCCAGACTCCCCACCCTCCAGCAAAACCATGCCACTGCCATCACAAACATCTGCGGTTTAGGCCACTGAGGCAATCAGAGACAATACTGGTGAGATTACATCTGGAAAACAAAACCACACAGAGACCACAGTACTGAGTCTACCCAATGCCAAAGCTAACACAATGCCCAATCAACACACTAGAACCCATCTACAGGAAAGCCTCTCCCTATAAAAGTCTAGAGAATTAGGAAAAGGAACTGTTCCACTAGATGCACAGATATCAACATAGGAACACAAGAAACATAAAAAACCCAAAAGAACAATGTAAGTTTCCAGTAACAGACCTTGAAGAAATGGATATTTACAAAATACCCAAAAAGGAATTCAAAATAATGATCTTAAGGAATATCAGTGAGATACAATAGTATACAGACAACTCAGCAAAATCAGGAAAGCAATTCATGATCTGTGTAAGAAATTCAACAAAGAGAGAGTTACCATTTAAAAAAAACAAAAAACAAAAAACAGAAATCTTGGACCTGAAGAACTCAATAAATGAAATAAAAAATACAATTGAGAGCTTCAACAACAGACTAGATCAAGCAGAAAATAAGAATTTCTGAACTTGAAAACAGGTCTGTTAAAACAACCTAGTGAGAGAGAGGGGAAAAAAAAGAACTAATAAAAATAGTAAGAAAGCCTATGGGAGTTATAGGACACCATTAAGCATATAAATACTCACATTATAGAGGTGTCAGAAAGAGAAAAGATTAAGGCACAGAAAATCTATTTAGCAAAACAATAGCTAAACACTTCCCAAATCTTGGAAGAGATATGGATATCCAAAGCCAGGAAGCTCAAAGACACCAGTTAGATTCAGCCCAAAAAGTCCTCTCCAAGGCACATTATAATCAAACTATGTAAAGCCACAAAGAGGGGCCTTTTCCTCTCAGAAGCCCCACTCTCTCACTAGAGAGAGAGTTGTTCTCCTTTCTCTTTCTTCTTCCTATTAAACCTCTGCTCCTAAACTCCTCATGTATGTCTGTGTCCTAAATTTTCTTGGCATGAGAAGATGAGCCCTGGGTATTTACTGCAGATGACAAAGCTGTTTCATAATGGGGGATTATCCAGGATCCTAAGGTACAACATTCATCAAAACGGGGAGAAGAGGACAGAACTCCAACTCTGTCCTTTCATTTTAGGGCTCTCGGCCTCCATTTTAAACCAAATCAAATCAACAACGGGCATCCCTTAGCCATTTAAGAATACAATTAGCATGGTTGCCGTTCTTAAAGACTTGGATGTGAGGCTTGCTGGGGAGAACATGGAGAATCCCACAGTACCCACAAGTTGCTGGGCATATTGGCCATGTTTGAACCAGCTTCATTTCATGAAGGACATAGCCGTCACATGGGGCTGGAAGAGGTCCTGGAGCAACTGAGGATTTCTGGCTGGGGCTACCAGCTGGTGTTATCCAAAGGCTTCTGGACTGACCCCAGCCTCCAACCAACCAATGGTGTGTCAGCAACAGGATCTCCAACTTCCCTATCATAATTTCCTCCTTTCCTGTAAGCAACCACCATGTCTCCTATCCTCCTTGTGTATGCAATGTGCAGGAAGTTTCACAGTTCAGGGAATTAATCTGTGGGCCCTACATAAATCAGACACTGCCCCTTCAAGCCTACCTATGAAATCCAGCGAATTCTGCCACTGGCCAGCCTTTTCTTCTTGGAAGCTCCTCTCTCTCAGTAGAGAGAAAGCTGTTCTCCTTTCTCTTTCTTCTGCCTATTAAACCTCTGCTTCTAAACTCAAAAAAAAAAAAAAAAAAAGTCATAAAGAGGAAATTCTAAAAGCTATGAGAGAAAAACATCTCATTAGACTATCAGCAGACTTCTCAGCAGAAACCTTGCAGGCCAGGATACAATGTTTCAAAGTGCTCAAATTAAAAAAAACTGTCGGCCAGGCGCAGTAGCTCACACCTATAATCCCAGCACTTTGGAAGGCCGAGGCAGGCTGAGGGCAGGAATTTGAGACTAGCTTGGGCAACATGATAAAACCCTCATCTTTATAAAAAATACAAAAATTAGCCAAGTGTGGTGGTGCATACCTGTAGTCCCAGCTACTTGGGAGGCTGAGGTGGGAGAATCACTTGAACCTAGGAGGCAGAGGTTGCGGTGAGCTGAGATTGCACCACTGCACTCCAGCCTGGTGACAGAGTGAGACCCTAAGAAAAAAGAAAAAGAAAAAAAAGCCCACCAACCAAGATTACTATATACAGCAAAACTATCCTTCTGAAATGAAGGAAAAACTAAATATTTCCCAGACAAGCAAAAGCAGAGGGAATTCATAACAGGCAGAATGAACTTAAAAGAAATGCTTAAGAAAGTACTACAACTGGAAACAAAGGATGACAATTACAATTATGAAAACACATGAAAATATAAAATTCACCAGTAGAGGTAAATTCATAATCAAACTCAGAATGCCCTAATGCTATAATGGTGCTATGAAAATCTTTCAATTCTCTGGTATGAAAGTTTGAATTCAAAATGGTCAAAAAGAACAACAACTACAATTAATGACTAAAGTGCACACAATAGCTAAAGATATAAATGAAGGCAACACATGTAAGGGGAAGAGGGGATGTCTAGAGTATTTGTAAGCAACCAAAGTTAGGTTGTTATCAGCTTAAAATAGTCTATTATAACTATAAGACTCTTTATATTACCCCATGGTAACCACAAAGAAAGAAATTACAGCAGATATAAAAATGAGAAAGAAAAAGGAAACATAGCTCAACACCACAGGGAAAAAAACAACAAAGCACAGAGGTAAACAACAAGAAAGGAAGAAAAACGAAGGATCTAGAAAACAACTGGAAAACAATTAACAAAATGGCAAGAATAAGTCCTTACCAATCAAAAATAACCTTGAATTTAGACAATAGCTCATACCTGTGATCCTAACACTTTAGAAGGCTGAAGCAGGAGGATTGCTTGAGGTCAGGAGCTCAAGAGCAGCCTATGCAACATGGCAAGACACCATCTCAAAAAAAAAAAAGGAGGAG
>NW_012113141.1:3197527-3205903 GCF_000951035.1 Colobus angolensis palliatus
AGAAAGAACAAATCCTTCTTAGCTTATTCTATGAGGTTAGTAGTATCCTAGTACCAAAACCAAAGACATTACTGAAAAATAAAACTGTAGATCAAAATCTCTTATGAATATAGATGTAAAACTCCTGAATATGATACTAGCAAATTGAATCCAGCAACATATAAAAAGAATTGTATGATATGACTAAATGAGATTTATCATAGAAATGTAAGATTGGATTAACATATGAAAATCAATTACATTTACAATAGCTTTAAAAATAATACAATCGGCTAGGCGCAGTGGCTCATGCCTGTAATCCCAGCACTTTGGGAGGCTAAGGTGGGCGGATCACCTGAGATCAGGAGTTCAAGACCAGCCTGATCAACATGGTGAAACCCTGTCTCTACTAAAAATACAAAATTAGCTGGGTGTGGTGGTGCATGTCTGTAATTCCAGCTACTCGGGAGGCTGAGGCAGGAGAATCGCTTGAACCCAGGAGGCGGAGGCTGCAGTGAGCCGAAATCGCGCCATTGCACTCCAGCCTGGCAACAGAGCAAGACTATGACTCAAAAAAAAAGAAGAAGAAGAAGACGATCTTAGAAATAAATTAAACAAAAAGAGCAAGACTCATACACTGAAAACAGCAAAACATTATTGAAAAAAGTTAAAGAAGACCTAAATAATGGAAAGAGAGTTTGTGTTCACAGATTAGAATACTTAATCTTGTTATGATGGCATTATTCCCTAACTTGATTAGTATATTCAGTGCAATTCTTGTCTAAATCCCAGCTATAGAACTTGTAGAAATCGACAGGCTGATACTAAAATGCATATGGAAATGCAAGGGACACAGAATAGCTAAAACAATATTGAAAAAAAGAACTTAAAGAACTCTCCTAAAAAACAAATAACTGAATTGAAAAATTGGTAAAGAATTTTAATAGACATTTCTCCAATGATGATGTACTAATGGTCAATAAGCACATTAAAAGATGTTCAACATCATTAATCATTATGAAAATGCAAATCCAAACCACAATAAGATACCACTCCACACCCACTAGAGTGCTATAATAAAAAATCTGGAAAAACATGACAGAACAAAAAAATGAAAATCAAGGACATGAAAACATCTGGAACCCTAATAAACTACTAATGAGAATATGAAAAGGTGCACCCACTTTAAAAAACAGTTTAGCAGTTCCTCAAAAAGTTAAGCATATACTTTGGGAGACCAAGGCAGGAGGATCACTTGAGCCCAGGAGTCTGAGACCAGCCTGGGCAGCATGGTGAGACTACATCTCGGCAGAAAAGTTTTTAAAACTTAGCTGAGCATGGTTGTGCATGCCTGTAGTCCCACCTTCTCGGGAGGCTGAGGTGGGAGAACACTTGAGCACAGGAGGTCGACGCTGCAATGAGTCATGTTTATGCCACTGCACTCCAGCCTAGGTGACAAAGTGAGATCTTGTCTCAAAAAAAAAAAAAAAAAGTTAAGCATGGAGTTATCAGATGGCCCAGAAATTCCACCCCTGGGTATATGTGAAATGAAAATGAAAACATGTTCACACAAAAACTTGTACACTAATATTCGCAGCAGTATTGCTCATAGTAGTTAAAAAGTATAAACAGGCTGTGCGTCGTGGCTCACACCTATAATCCCAGCACTTTGGGAGGCTGAGGCAGGCAGATCACCTGAGGTCAGGAGTTTGAGACCAGCCTGGCCAGCATGGTGAAACCCCATCTCCCCTAAAAAATAAAAAATAAATTAGCCAGGTGTGGTGGTGGGCGCCTGTAGTCCCAGCTACTCAGGAGGCTGAGGCAGAGAATTGCTTGAATCCAGGAGGCAGAGGTTGCAGTGAGCTGAGATTGCACCATTGCACTCCAGCCTGGGTGACAGAGTGAGACTCTGTCTCAAAAAAAAACAGTATAAACAACCCAGATGCCTATCAACTAATGAATGGATAAACAAAATACAGTATGTCCACACAGTAGAATATTATTCACCCCCCCCCAAAAAAAAAAAAGGAATGAAGTCCTGATCTATGCTACAACATCAATTTTTTTTTTTGTTTTTGAGACAGGATCTTGCTAAATCACCCAGTCTGTAACTACAGCCTCAGCCTCCCTAGCTCAGGTAATTCTCCCACTTCAGCCTCCAGAGTAGCTGGGACCACAGGTGTGAGTCACCATGCCTGGCTAATTTTGTTTAAATTTTTGCAGAGACATATCTCACTATGTTGCCCAGGCTAGTCTTGAACCCCTAGGCTCAAGCGATTCTCCTGCCTTGGCCTCCCAAAGTGCTGAGATTACAGGTGTGAGTCACCACACTGTGCTATAACAGGATAGTTTTCATCTACTTCTCTCAGACTAAGTAAACAAAAAGATAACAATATAGATTAAAATTAGTCAATAAGTTTTATTGATTAGTTATAGGCATCACACTGCCAAAACAGAAGATTACTTTCTTTTAAAACCTTATTCAAACCATTATAAAAAGCAGAAATCATGAAGGTTTCATTCACTCTGTCCAAAATGTAATCGATTTAAAAATGAATAACAAGGATATTTAAAGAATACACGTATTTTTATTCATGTGTACATTTTTAAGCACTATTTTTAGTAACTAAAGAAGCAATCAAAACAAATTATAAATTTAAAATATGTAACACTAAGAACACACAAAATTTATACATGAAAACAAAATAGTACAGGAGAATTTAAAACATTAATTTATTAATAAAAAACAAGAAAGGATGAAAATAGCCCAAAAGCTACAAAAAAGAATAATCAAAATATCCAATGAAAATAGAAGAAAAGAATTATTAAAGATAAAAACAGAAATTAATTTAATAATAAACAAATGAAAGAAAAAGAGTAGTTATTTAGGTTATTTAGTAATATCCAAATCTGGTTCTTTGTAATGACCAATAAAATAGACAAAACTCTGATAAGTTTATATAATAGAAAAAAAGAGAAAAACAAAACAAAAATAAGAAATATTAGAAATGAGAAAGTATATTACAAATTTGGGGGAGAATTTTTAATTTATGAGATATTATTATATATACTTTTTTTTCTTTTAGATGGAGTCTCATTCTTTTGCCCAGGCTGAAGTGAAGTAGCATGATCTCAGCTCACTGCAACCTCCACCCTGCTGGGTTCAAGCAATTCTCTTGCCTCGGGCTTCCAAGTAGCTGGGATTACAGGCATCCACCACAATGCCTGGCTAATTTTTGTATTTTTGGTAGAGACGGGGTTTTGCCATGTTGGCCAGGCTGGTCAAGAACTCCTGACCTCAGGTGATCCACCCACCTCAGCCTCCCAAAGTGGCTAGGATTACAGACATGAGCCACCGCGCCCAGCTGAGATATTATTACATATAATTTTATACCAATAAATTTGATGATGAAATTGATGATGATTTTTCAAGGAAAATAAAGTATACTAGAATTAGCACAATTAAGGGGTAGATAACCTGAATAAACAAACAACTGTAAGAAGCATCAAAGATTTATTAATAAAAAAAACTCTAGGCTCAAATGGTTTTACAGGCAACTTCTACCAAATTTTCAAGAAACAGATAACTGCCATGGCACATCAACTATAAAAGTATATAAAAATAGATGAAAATTTTTTGAACTTAAACTATGAAGTTAACATAACCCTGTACTTGACTAGACAAGAACAGCCCCCAAATTAGGCTGTAGTTCCATTCTATCCATGAATATAGAAACAAAAATCCCTAATAATACATTGTAAAATGAAATTGAACAATGCATTTCATGATTAATCCATGAGAATCAAGTGAGGTTTATGCCAGGAATGCAACGACTGTATTAATAGATTAACGAGGAAAAAATGAAAATTGTAATAGATGAAGGAAAAGTATTTGATACATTTCAATACTCATAAATCAAAACTAATATAATCTTAACTAATTATGAATTTAAAAATGAAAGCTTAATTCAAGAATGAATATCCACAAGATTTTACACAAACATCCTTCTTAATGGTGAAGTATTAGAGGCAACATTGTATTAGAAGTCCTAGTCAATGGAATAACAAATTAAAAAATTAAAACTATAAATAGTGGAAAGAACAAGACAAACACCTTCAGTTGTAAATATTATGACACTTTTCCAGAAAAATCCCAAGAGCATAGATTAATGAATCATTAAAATTAATAAAAGGGTTTAGTACAGTAGCCAGACACAACATTATCAACAAAATTTAATACTTTTCTATATCAGTAAAAACCAGTGGGAAAACATCGTATGGGGGGAAATTCCCTTCAGAAGGTTATCAAACCTAAAAGAAAGGAAGGAATGAAGGAAGGAAGGAAGGAAGGAAGGAAGGAAGGAAGGAAGGAAGGAAGGAAGGCTGGCTAGCAATTAACCAAACAAGAAATATGGAAATCCAGCTTCTTCTGATAATGACCAAGTAAGCTCTAAATGAACCAACCCTTCCACAGGTAAAACAATAACCTTTGGACAAAATATGAAAAAAACAAATACTTGAGGGCACTGGGAAAAGACCAAAAGCAGGTAGACTTTGGAGCAGAGTTGACAGTTATATTAAAATATAGGAATGACACTGGGTGAGTTTCACATTTTCATGGTTTCAATACTGACAGCAGGCTTCAGTCTATGCCATTTAGGGTGACTAAAACATCAAAACTGCAGTCTTTCTGACTTGAAAACCTAGAAGACAGAGTTCAGGACAACTATAGCCACCATAAAATGAGGCAGTTAATACCAGAAAAGAGAGAGTCACAGAGGTAGTGCCTTAACTTTCGTGTATAAACTCTACTTAAATCCCTGCCTAACCCCTGGACCACACATACACGGACAGACTTCAGCAGCCAGCTAAGGCTAAAAGAACTAAACTGAAATTTAATCTGTCACCAAAGACACAAGGACACGATGTTTATAATTTGAGTCAAACCAAATACATTGCATGCTAAAACAATAACATCAAGGTTCTTCACAGGATTATGACAAAATCTAGATCTCCATAGCATAATATTTATAATGCCCAACAGACAATAAAAAAGTACTTGATACCCAAATAAACAGAAAATGTGGCTCATTCTCATGAAAAAAATTGATAAATACAAAACCCCAAGATGATCCAGATGTTTAAATTAGCAGAGAAGCATTTTAAAATGCTATTATAACTATGCTTAAGGGTATAAAGGAAAATGTGCTCACAATAAACGATAAGATAGAAAATCTCAGCAGATAAATAAAAACTACAGAAAAAAATGGAAATACTAAAACTGAATAATACAATATCTGGAAACAATTACAGCAAACTGAGGAAGATGGACAAAAGCAAAAATGAGGTTAAAAATAGATCAATAGAATTATACAATCTGAAGAGCACAGAGAAAAACATTTTTTAACAAACAGAGATTTAGTGACATGTGGGACTGTATCAAAAGGTTTAACATCCATGTAATTGGAGTTGCACAAAAGAAGGAGAGAGAATGGAGCAGAAAAATGTTTTAAGAAATTATGACCAAAATTTTCTTAATATGATAAAATAAGTAAATTTATATATTCAAGAAGCTCAATGCATCCCAAAAAGAATTAAAAAATCCACACCTAGGAAGGTCATAATCAACTTTCTGCAAACCAAAAAATATATAAAATTTTTAAAGTGACCAGATACAAGTGACACATATACACATTAAACAATTATTTGAATGACTACTGACATCATAAATCATAAAGGCCAAAACATAATGCAACAATATCTTTAAAATGTTTCAGAAAAACCTATCAACCAAGAATTCTATAATATTCATCATGTCAAGATTGAAAGCAAAAAACAGATATTTTCAGACAGAAGAAAACTAAGACTTGGACATGGTAGCTCACACCTGTAACCCCAGCACTTTGGGATGCCCAGGCAAAAGGATGGCTTGAGCCCAGAAGTTCAAGACCAGCCTAGGCAACACAGAGAGACCCTGTCTCTACAAAAAATTAAAAAAAAAAAAATAGCTGGGCATGGTGGCACACACCTGTGGCCCCAGCTGCTCAGCAGGAGGATTGCCTGAACCCAGAAGTTCAAGACTCCAGTGAGCTGGGATTGCATCACTGCACTCCAGCCTGGCCAACAGAGCTAGACCTTGTCTCAAAAAAAAAAAAGAAAAGAAAAAGAAAGGAAAAGAACAAAAGAAAGAAAGAAACTAAGAACCAACAGAATCATATTATAAGAAATGCTAAAGAAAAAAAATGATTCCAAATGTAATGAAAATTTAGATCTTCAGGAATTAGTAACAAACATTGGAAACGGCAAATATATAGGTAAATATAACATAATATTTTTCTCTTACTTTTTTCAACTACAAAAAAAGTTTTAAAAATCATGACATGTGATCCATAACACATGTAAAGGCAACACATATGACAACTATATAGCATAATGGATGAGAAGGCATAATTGGAGCTATACAGGTGCAAGATTTTAAGGTTTACATAAAGTAGTACGATACTAACTCCCATTAGTTGTAGTAGTACAATACTCCAACTGTGAAGATTTGAAGATGTATGTTGTAAGCCCTAGAGGAACTATTTAAAAAGTAATACAAAGAGTAATATAAAAAGTAACACAAAGAGGAATAGCTAAAAAGTTAATAGATAAATTAAAATGGAAGTCCAAACAGTTTTAATACAATCCAAAAGAAAGCAAGAGAAATGGAAGAACACAGAGGAGGCAAACACAAGTAAATGTAACTTGCCTATGAAAAAGAACTCTAACTCTTTACTGAAGCCATGAAAGAAGACCTAGATAAATGGAGAGACATTATGTTTCTGAATGAATTGAATCAATACTGTAAAGCTGTCAATACTGTAAAACTCCCACAAATTAAGTTATAAATTTAATATAATTCAAAGCAAAATTTCTACAGAACTTGTTATGAAATTTGACAGAGTGATTGGAAATAATTTTCTGGCACAGAAAATAATATGCGAGAAGAGCAAAGAAATGTTTTTAAAAGAATAATGCAAGGGAGACTTGCCCTGCAAGGTATAAAAGCATCCTATGTCGATAGAGATATTTACAATAGTGTGTTATACCAGAGAAATCTGAAAGTAGGTAGGAACTTCAATAACATTAAGGAGTTACTCTTAATTTTCAGAGGTGATAATGGTATTACAGTTATATAGGAAAATGCCATAATTTTTTATTTCAGAGCTGTATATGGAGGTATTCAGTGATCAAATGGCATGTCTGAGATGTGCTTTAAAACAGTACAGCAACCAGAGAGAAAGAAAAGGGATAGAGTATGCAATTGTAAGGACATGTTGATAATTTCTGAAACTGAGATAGTAATATGTTGTATTTATGGTACTATTTTCTCTATTTTATGTATGCTTGAAATTTTTCGTAAGTAACAATATCTAAGTAACAGACTATTGATGGCTCAACCGACGATAAATAAGTAATGGACTAGAAGAGACATCCAGAAACAGATCCATGTGTACATGTGAATGGTTACTATATAAAATGTTGGCATTTCGAATCACTGAAGAAGGATGAACTATTCAATATCTAGTGCTACAATAAATATCCATTTGTAAAAGTAAAACAAAATTAGCCCTTATTTCATATCTTTTCCAAAATTAACTCCAAAGGGATTAAGACAATTTTTTGAAAAAATCTACTAGGGGTAAGAAAAAGATTATAATTCTAGAGTAGAATAGTTTTTTCTAAGAATATATAAAATGTAGATGTCATAAAGTATAAGATTTTCAGAGTTGGCTTCATTAAAATTTAAAATTTCACTTTCCATAGACCTCCAAGAGCATTTTTTAACTATGAATGCATAGTAAAAAATGCGTAGTAAAACATGCACGCATGTTGTTGGAACATGTCATGAAGCTCAAACAGTCATTGTGGTTGACCAATAACTTGCAGTTTCAGTAAGTTAATTACACTAAGTATTATAGTTAAGACGCATCAGTTTTTCTTCTAATACCATATTTGGAAAAATGGGAAGACAAAAATAGTACAAGATAGAGATGCTCAATCTGTACCTTGTGGGGAAAAGATTCACAAATATACAGTAAGTAATCAGAGATGGAAGCAACCTATCAACCAGAATGTGACAATGTAAGGAACTTTGGAATAGGCAGAAAAGAGGACTTGGTGTCTCTAATAAAAAGCTATGCATTTTTAGTGCACACTCTTACAGGTAATCTAAATCTAACTCTATCATTTCCTTTGAGTTACTTTACAACTCTGTAAGTTGTAGATAACTGATATTAATGCAAAATAATTCTTGTATAAACATGAAAGTAAATTATATTCAGCGAAGGCTCCATTGATTTTCCTCTTCCATTGTGCAGGAAGCCAGTTATTTTTCCATTTGCACTTTCATTTCAA
>NW_012113141.1:3206138-3212387 GCF_000951035.1 Colobus angolensis palliatus
CATTCTCCTGCCTCAGCCTCCTAAGTAGCTGGGACTACAGGCGCCCGCCACCTCGCCCGGCTAGTTTTTTGTATTTTTTAGTAGAGACGGGCTTTCACCGTGTTAGCCAGGATGGTCTCAATCTCCTGACCTTGTGATCCGCCTGTCTCGGCCTCCCAAAGTGCTGAGATTACATTTTAACAATGAAGAAATTTCCAAAATATTTGAAGAATACCCATTAAAATATGAAAAAAGCAAAACCTAACTGAAAAACAAGCAAATAGTTTGAACAAGCAAGTCATGGAAGAAAAAGTGTAAATGTCCAATACATTTGAAAAACTGCATGTATAATTTAGTACAGAATGTAAGCTGCTATAATAAAAAGATCTCACACAGGGACTCAATAAAAATAGACATTTATTGAGCTGGGCATGGTGGCACACACCTGTAGTCCCAGCTATTTGGAAGACTGAGGTGGGAGAATCCCTTTAGGCCAGGAGTTTAAGGCCAGCCTGGACAACACAACAAGACTCCTCTTAGGCAAAAAAAAAGATATTTATTGCTCTCTCATGTAATAGATGGGCTCTGTGCCACAAAACAGTCAGTTGGGCTGGTAGGGAAGCTTTGCCATTCTTACTATATGGCCTTCAACAATGCTCTGGTCAGCACTTTTCCAGCTGCTGGAAAGAGGAAAAGGGGAAGACGGAGGCAAGCCCATACATCACTTTGCTTTCATCCCATTGGCCTGAACTAAGTCACATGACCATAGCAAGCTGCAAAGACAGCTAGGAAATGTAGTCTTTAACCACTAAAAGGAAGAAGGTCCATACTAGAGGACAATTAGAGATATCTACCATAATGCAAAGGAAAGTAAATTAAAACAATAAGATTGCTCTAAGAATTTCCAGTCAGATTGTCAAACATGATTAAGTTTTATAGTATGAAAATTGACAAGAATAAAAGGAAACAAATATCCCAATATACTATTAACAGAGGGTATAGTTCAAGACAGTTTGGCAACATTGCTCAAACTTAACACATCTATCATGTGAACCTGAAATTCTATTTAAAGAGATTTACCACATAGGAATCCTTACACTTGTTCTAAAAAAGAATGCACAAGCATATTCATCGCAGCATTGTCTGTTATAAGACACAAAAGAAACAAACTTAAATGTCCATCAATAGAGGAAATAATCTTAAATTCTGACATAATTCCTTCTATAGATTACTAAGTGGCTGTAAAAGAGAATAATGTAGTACTAACAGGAAACTAGCTCTAGGATATACTACAAACTGGAAGAGCAAGATACACAATAATATACAAATGATCCTGTTCGTAGGACAATAAATAATAAGTAATAATAAATAAATACAAATATAAAAAATAATAAATAATGTCCTACAAATATACTAGCATATATGAAACTGCATGGAAATAAAATGGGAATTATGCTCACCAAACAGCAGTAACTTATCCCTAGAGCGGGGAGATGAGTGTGCTAAAAAGAAGGGGAACTTTACTGTTTCCTATCCACTTAATAATTTTTTTTATATTTTACAGTAAGAATGTTTTCATATATTCAGAACCACTTTTTTAAAAAACAAAAGACAAGGAATGAAAAGAAACCAAATTGGGGAAGGAGGGTGTACTAATAAAAAAAAAGTGAAAAGAAATAATACAATGGTAGTATGAATGGTGAAATTAAAACTGATTTTTCTCTCCAAATTTTCTGCGATAGTTTATTCGTTTTTGGAATAAATTTTTTTTTTTAATTTGTCTCTGAGCTAGACAGTAAACTGACTCAGTGCCTGGTATTCCTTCAAGTCACTTTCTGAAAAGTAACCTCGCTCTTCTGAATAGAAACCAACAGACCTACGTACCTTTGGGGAAAAGGATGAGGACCTTTCTACTGCATTTTAGGATGGTTTCCACAAAGTAGCTAAGTAAATTTGCTCCTTCATCTTTTCAGATTATCATTTAATCTTAAAACCATGTGGTGATGATAAAGATGACGATGACAGACTTTGTAGCTACATGAGGAAATGTTCTTGACAGCTTTAAGTAGAATAAAAAAAGCAAGAAACAAAACTGTAGACTCTAATTACACATGGACAAAGTTAACAAATGTAACTCAAAAAAAATGTTGCTCCCTGAATGTTTCTGAGGTAGAGCGATGGCATTATGAATGATTTTTTGGTCAATATATCCTTTAAGATTGCTCTAAGAATAGATAAAAATCAATGACGCAGTGGGGGAAACAGGCAGAAAATAAATAAGAAACAATTTACCTGGAATACAGAGGTATTGTCTGTTACAATAAAAAAGACAAATGCTGATCAATGGTTCAGAATTTTTTTTGTTGTTTTTTGTTTGAGACAGGGTCTCTCTGTCATCCAGGCTGGAGTGAGGTGGCATGATCATGGCTTACTGCAGCCTCAAATTCCTGGACTCAAGCAATTTTCCTGTCTCAGCCCTGCAAATAGCTGGTACTTCAGGTGCATAGTCACCACACGCAGCTATGTTTGTATTTTTTGTAGAAACGGGGTTTCACCATGTTGCTCAGGCTGGTCTCAAACTCCTGGCCTCAAGTGATCCACCCACTTCAGTTTCCCAAAGTGCTGGGATTACAGGTGTGAACCATTGCACCTGGCATGAAACTGTGTTGCTTTTAATCATTGAAAATAACATCAATACAACAGGCAAACAATACCAAAAGTTATTCAAGAAAATAAATGGAATAATTTACATAAAGTAACCCACAAGGATTTGGAATACAGACAACCCTATTTTACAGGAAAACCTTTCTAAATCCCTAAAACACACAGAGGAGGAAGCCATCAGCCACCACAAAGAGAATTAAATGCTACAGAGCATCTTTTAGGGCCAGGCTGGTTGCCACAGCTGAACATAAAATGTTTGTCTTCATAAAGCACTGTCCATTCCCACCACTTTGTTAAGAAGTCAGCTCTCAGCACTTTGAGATTCCCCAGAGGACAGAAATTATTTTGTTTTCTTACAAATATACTTGCTTAGAAACTCCTGAAATTCCCAGACATTTTTCTTAAGAATTAGAGATGCCAGCGATAATTTTCAGACTCTACAACCTCTGTTAAGGTTCTCAGCCAACTACTAAACAATACCATTTGCAATTTGCAGTCTTTTAAGCAGATTGCAAACCATGTGACTGTTTCTAATTCCAAGCCATCTTAAATTTCACTAGTAAAATTTCCAAACACTGTTTGAAATGTGTTGCTAACATTTACGCACATAACATCTACTGCATTTCCTCTAATTTAAAAACTATCAAAATAAGCTGCAAAATGTTGCCCAATATAACTTTTTTTTCCTGCTAAACACTCTCTGCTTGAAACTCACAGCTTCATTATCTTACTGGTCATCAGCCAGTTCTCTCCATTCCCTTACCATTCATTCAAAAACATCAATGTTAATTTCACATATGAGTATTCTCAAGATAACATGCATCTTTATAATATATCTTCTCCTTAACTTCCTGTGCTATCTTCCATGATAGCAAATGAAGCATAGGTTTCAACAGGTAAGGAGTAGGAGATGGGACTCGACTCAGAAAGCAGGGCTCCAACACCAGACCAAGCTGAGGACTAGCTAAAACATAGAAGGGACAGAAGCACCTCTCCATCAGACATATGTCAGTTTGCTATTGTTTATGGCAACACCCAGAAGTTACCATCCCTTTCGGTGGCAATGACCTGATGACACAGAAGTTATCACCCTTTTTCCAGAAATGTCTGCATAATCTGTCCCTTAATTTGCATATAATTAAAATGGGTATAAACGTGACTGCAGAGCTGCCTCTGAGCTGCTGCTCTGGGCACACTGCCTATGGGGTAGCCTTGCTCCATAAGGAGTGGTACCTCGGCTGCTGCTGCATACTGCTGTTTCAATAAATGCTGCTGTCTAACACCACCAGTTCACCCTTGGATTCTTTCCTGGGCAAAGCCAAGAACCCTCCCAGGCTAAGCCCCAATTTTAGAGCTCATCTGCTCTGCATCAGCTAGATGGCTATTCTCCTCCAACCCCAGCTCATCACACGTGGACCAGGAATAGAACTTAGGGATGGCCAACATAGTGTAATCAAGGGTCACAGCCCAATAGAGTAAAAAACTGGGAGAGAAGAACAAGGTCAACATTCTGAAAGGGGAAAGTCTTGAGCCTAAGCCAGACAGAATAGTTAACAAAGTCAATCCCTTTGAGAATAAGAATTGAGAGGTGGATTCAAAGAGTAAGGCCAAAACTGAATTAACTGAATTAAAGCTCCAACAATGTCAGAACAAATGAACAGTTACTAGAATCATCTTAATGGGGGCTTTGGAATTATCTTTATGAACCAACTGACACCTGGTGCATAACTTAAAGGCACACGCTTTAAAAGATGAATAGATCCAAACTTTGGTGTGAAGTAGATCTTCCACAACTGATGACACCTGCTTCACAAACTTTACAAATTTTCTCTTTCACTTTTCAAAATTAATTATACAAAGAACCACTTGCCCAATTAGAAGTAGTCCAACATATCCCTCTTGAGGTATCCTCTCTCTACCTCCTCCACTTCCACTACCCAAGGACCTCTTGGAAGCTTACCCAGGTTAAAGTGCTGCAGGCTCTTTCTCATGCCAAGCTGAGAGAAGGCTACAACAGCTCCCATGGCACTGGCAAGGACTCAGGGAAATGGGCATTCTCATACATGGCTAAGGAAAGTTTGACATTCTACAGCATTTTTAAAAAGTCGCCTGACAATAGCGTTTGACTTTCAGAATGCACATACATTTCACACAAGTCCAACTTACAGGATTCTACCTTACAAGAACTAAAAGAATTAGCCCATAAGAACATATGTACAAGAATGTGGCTGGGCACAGTGGCTCACACCTGAATCCCAGCACTTCGGGAGGCTGAGGTGGGTGGATCACTTGAGGTCAGGAGTTCAAGACTGGCCTGACCAACATGGTGAAACCTATCTCTACTAAAAATACAAAAATTAGCCGGGCGTGGTGGTGGGCACCTGTAATCCCAGCTACTTGGGAGGTTGATGCATGAGAATTGCTTGAACCCAGGAGGCAGAGGTTGCAGTGAGCCAAAGTTGCACCACTACACTCCAGCCTGGGGAACAGAGCAAAACCCTGTCTCAAAAAAAAAAAAAAAAGTTTAAGGAGATTTATTTCTTGCTGAGCACAGTGGCTCATGCCTGAATCCCAGCACCTTGGGAGGCTGAGGCAAGTGGATCACTTGAGGTCAGGAGTTCAAGACCTGCCTGACCAACATGGTGAAACTCACCTCTACTAAAAATACAAAAATTAGCTGGGTGTGGTGGTGGGCACCTGTAATCCCAGTAACTTGGGAGGTTGAGGCAGGAGAATTGCTTGAACTCAAGAGGCAGAAGTTGCAGTAAGTCGAGATCAAGCCACTGCACTCAAACCTGGGTGACAGAGCGACTCCGTCTCAAAAAATAAAAAAATTTAAAAAGAGAGAGGTTTTTTTTACTGTAGAAACTGTACAAAGTGGACAAGACACTATGAAAAAGAAAAGATTGGGCAATTTTTTTTTAAGGAAACAATTTTTTGTTGTAGTTGTTTTGTTTTGTTTTGTTTTTTGAGACAGAGTCTTGCTCAGTCGCCCAGGCTGGAGTGCCGCGGCCGGATCTCGACTCATTGCAAGCTCCACCTCCTGGGTGTATGCCATTCTCCTGCCTCAGCTTCTGGAGTACCTGGGACTACAGGCGCCCGCCACCACGCCCAGCTAAATTTTTTTGTATTTTTAGTAGAGAGGAGTTTGCACAGTGTTAGCCAGGATGGTGTGGATCTCCTGACCTCGTGATCCAACCGCCTTGGCCTCGCAAAGTGCTAGGATTACAGGCGTGAGCCACTGCGCCCGGCCTTAAGGAAACAATTTTAAACCTGGCAAAAGAAAAAGCTAGGTGTAGTGGTGTGCGTATAGTTCTGGCTACTCAGAAGGCTGAGATGGGAGGACTGCTTGAGCCCAGGAGGTGAGGGGTGCAGTGAGCTGTTATTGCACCAGTGCACTCCAGCCTGGGTAACAGGGCAAAATTCTGTCTAAAGAAAGAAAGATGGCCGGGCGCGGTGGCTCACACCTGTAATCCCAGCACTTTGGGAAGCCGAGGCGGGCAGATCACGAGGTCAGAAGATCGAGACCATCCTGGCTAACACGGTGAAACCCCGTCTCCACTGAAAATACAAAAAAATTAGCTGGCGTGGTGGCGGGCGCCTGTG
>NW_012113141.1:3212727-3220138 GCF_000951035.1 Colobus angolensis palliatus
TAAAAGCTAGACTAAATATTTTTAACCTGTTTGAAGGCATTGGAGAGCTATCAAAATAGGATTTATAGAACAAAAGACCCAAAATAAAGGAAATCCCATATATAAGGGAAACCAAAATAAAGGTTTCCCTTGTAACATGTTATAAGGGAAATCCTTATAACATAGGGAATCCCTTATGTTATAAGGGAAATACTTCCTCCCTTAAAGTATTTGCCAATTTGAAAACAATAACTGAGGAGCTGAACAATCTTTCAGTTCACTTACTGACTTCAAGTTGATTGGGAGCCTAAAAATTGGAGTTTAGGCCCACCAAGGAGGTAAGACATTTCAAATGAGATGCTGAAGGGTTATACCCTAAAAGAAAGAGTGAGCCAAAACAGACCAGCCCTTATAAGGATTGAAGCCTGCTATATTAGTGTTCTCCAGAGAAGCAGAACTAAGGCTGGGCATGGTGGCTTACACTTACAATCTTAGCACTTTGGGAAGTCGAGGTGGGAGGGTTACTTGAGGCCAGGAGTTCAAGACCAACCTGGGCAACATGGTGAGACTCTGCCTCTACCAAAAAAAACTTTTTTAATTAGCGAGGCTTGAGGGCGTACATCTGTGGTCCCAGCTACTAGGGAGGCTGAGGCAGGCGGATCACTTGAGCCCAGGAGGTCAAGGCTGCAGTGAACTGTGTTCACACCACTACATTCCAGCCTGAGTATAAGATCAAGACCCTGTCTCAAAAAAAATAAAATAAAATAACCACAGAACTAATAGGAGATAAATAGATAGATAAATAGATGGACAGATACATGGAGATTTGTTATAGGAATTGGCTCGCATAATTATAGAGGCTAAAAATTCCCATAATCTGTCATCCACAAGACAAAGAACTAGGAGATTTAATGGCGTAATTCAGGACAAGTCCAAAGGCCTGAGAAACAGGGAGGTCAATGGTGCAAGTTGCAGTGTGAATCTGGAAACATCCTCACAAACATACCTAGAAATAATGTTTTGCCAGTTACGTGGTCATCCCTTAGCCCAGTCAAGTTAACACATGCAATTAATCATCACAACTACCTTTATATCATATCAATCTCTAACTTTTTTATTTTTTAAATTAGTTAATTAATTAATTTATTTATTTTGAGGCAGAGTCTTACTCTGTTGCCCAGGCTGGAGTGCTGTGGTACGATCTCCAGTCACTGCAATCTGTCTCCCAGGTTCAAGCAATTCTCCTGCCTCAGCCTCCCCAGTAGGTGGGATTACAGGCGCCTATCACCACACCAGGCTAATTTTTGTATTTTCAGTAGAGACAGAGTTTCACCATGTTGGCCAGGCTGGTCTTGAACACCTGACCTCAAATGATCCACCCACCTCAGCCTCCCAAAATGCTAGGATTACAGAAGTGAGCCATGATGCCTGGCCTTCAATCTCTAACTGAACTAAGGTTATCTGCCACCAGTCTGCTTGCCAGAAGCAAAAGTAAATTCTCTTTGGAAGGAAATTAAATCATCTAGAGACACAATTTATCTCTAAAATTTTTGTGTGTGATGTTTGGCATTTCATCAAAGGTAACCAAGCAGATAAAAGTATAAATATTGACTAAAAATCAAGACAAAAGCAAAAACAGCAGAAACAAACAAACAGGAAATTCAAATATTTTAGTTATTAGACACAAACTTTAACTCAAACTAGTGATTCCACTTCTAGATGGAAATGGCATAGTGAGGAGCTTCACAGACTTGCCCCACAGTGAAACCACCACAGAATTTTTTATAATTGGTGAAAATTATAAGAAAAAAACCAACCATTTAAATTATCTGGAAATGTTCTTAATGGAATACAGCAAGTAAAGAGATCTTTATTCAAGAAATTCTACTAAATCATAGCAGAAATAGCAAGTCTATGGCACTTCAGCCATGACCCACCCTCTGTCCACCCTTCCCCACCGCTCAGGGTAATGGAAGCTCCACTATGAGTGGGTGTGGCCTAGAAGACAGGCTCCCCCTTCCCTCAACTCCCACTCAAGGGCCACAGTATATACCTAGGGAAGGCAAGTGGACAACATTTCCCATCCCCACGGCTCCATGTTGCAAAGGCTAAATTCTGGGCAAGTACAGCCGACAAGCTGGAGGCTCCCTTCCTTCATCCAGCCCCTAAATGTAAAGCAGAGGTTCGATACCAGGAACAGCAGGCTGAGAACACCAGGCTCCAGATCATTCAGAGGGTCCATGCCAGGAAAGGCATCATTCAGAGGGTCCATGCCAGGAAAAGGAAGCCAAGAAGACCAGAGGCTACCAGTGGGCACTCTTCAACCAAACTGTCACTGTAAGAGAAGTAGGCTACTGTCACTGCTTCCAGCTCCAGAATAGTGGCTCAGAGATTCTGCCCAGCAGACAAGGCAGATTATAAGAACAGAGAGCTCCAAAGCACTTTCCAAAGAACTGACTTTTTGGAATAGAATGTAGGGAAGTTCAACCTAAGGGCTCTCTCAAAAACAATGAAGGTTTTGGTAGCTAGCAATTAAGGAAAGGTTGGCAGCTCCATGAGAACAGCAAGCTAAACTATGGTCCAGCTAATTTATCAGAAAGTGTCATGAATGGAGACAGCTAAGAGTCCTCCTGAGATCAGAGCAAACCTCAGAGATTGGCCTCAAAAACTACTCCTGTAAAGAAGTTTAATTTTTTTTTTCTTTTTTGGAGGCAGAGCCTCACTCTGTCGCCCAGGCTGGAGCCCAGTGGCACCATCTCAGCTCACTATAACCTCCACCTCACAGGTTCAAGTGATTCTCCTGTCTCAACTTCCAAGTAGCTGGGATTACAGGCCCATGCCACCATGCCCGGCTAATTTCTATATTTTTAATAGAGACAGGGTTTCACCATGTTGGTAGGGCTGGTCTGAAACTACTGACCTCAAGTGATCCGCCCGCCTTGGCCTCCCAAAGTGTTAGGATTACAGGCATGAGCCACCGCACCCGGCCAAGGAGTTTAAATTTAATTGAATAAAACTGTGAAGCAATTTATGCCCGAGGACATTGTCAAAAACTAAATAGAGGAATTAGCTAACAGTGGAGTTCAACATCTGGGTGTGATACCAACAGAGACAGACAGTGTAACAAAGAAATGAGGAAAAGAGACAGAGCTAGCCCTACTAAAACTACTTATTCCAAGGTGACCATGTGCATGGCTAAGCCTGCACCCTCTGAGGAGAGACATCAAAGACTTCTGCTGTGGGAAAACAGACTTTGCTAAAGTAGTCCAGCCAAATGAGTAACAAATAACAAGAAAAATACAACAACAAACTCAAGAAGAAGGATCTGTATGTAGAATTACTACAAAATAAAATATAAAATGTCCAGCTTTTAACAAGAAATTATAAGACAGGCAAAGAAACTGGAAGTTGTGACTCATACCTGAGGGGAAAAATCAAGCAACAGAAACTGCCTGTGGGAGGGCCCCCAGGCTATACTTAAGGCACAAAGACTGAAATGTAGCCATTAGAAATATGTGTAGAGAACTAAAGAAAGCATGCTAAAGAAGTGAAGGAAAGTATGATGAGATTGTCTCATCAAATAGAGAATACCAACGAAGAGATACAAAGTACAAAAAAGAACCAAAGGGAAATTTTTGAGTTGAAAAGTACGATCACTGAAATTTAAAATTCACAGAAAAAGCATAACAGTAGATTTCACCTAGCAGAATAAAGAATCAGAGAACATTGAGTAGATGAATAGAGCTTGTGCAATCTCAAGAACAGAGAAAACTTATGAAGAAAAATGAATAAAGCCTCAAAAAATTTGGGACTCCTTTAATTGCATCAACATATGATAAATAAGAGTACCAAGAGAAGAGAGAGAAAATGGTATTAAAAAATTATTTTAAAAATGGCAAAAACTTCCCAAATTTTATGAAAGCCAGTATTAATCTATATTTCCAAGAAGTTCAAAGAATTCCAAATGTGCTCGCTTCGGCAGCACATATACAAAGAATTCCAAATGAAATAAATGCAGACATCCACACCCAGACAATTCATAGCACAATTGGCTATCATAAAATAATGCTGCTATGGAAACTTGCATACAAATTTTTGTGTGGATTCTATTTCATTTCTCTTAGGTATACCTAGTGGTGGAGTTACTAGGTATATGGTAACTTTATGTTTATCCTCTTGAGAAATTATCAGATTGTTTTCTAAAGTGGTTGTACCACTTTACATTCCAATCAGCAATGTGTGAAGGTTCCAATTTTTCCTTATCTCATGAGCTCTTGTATTAATAATTATCCATTTTTTAAAGTATAGCCATTCTAGTGGTATGAAACAGAGTCTCATTGTGGCTCTCATTTGCATTTCCCTGATGGCTAATGATGTTGAGCATCTTGTAATGCACTTACTGGCATTTGTATGTGTTTTTTGAAAAAATGTGTATTGAGATCCTTTGACCTCCTTTTAATTTGTTTATGTGCCTTTTTTTTAAATCATTGAGTTGTAAGAGTTCTTCATATATTCTAGATAAAAGTCTCTGATTAGACATACAGTTTGCAAATATTTTCTTTCACTCTCTGGTTGGTCTTTTTCACTTTCTTGATGGTATCCTTTGAAGCATAAAAGTATTTAAATTTACAAAAAAGACAGCAAATTCAAATTCATATGCAAATTCAAAGAATCTAGAATAGCCAAAATTATCTTTAAAAAGAAAAACAAAGTTGGAAGACTCACATTTCCCAATTTCAAAACTTACTACAGTAATTAAGATACTTTGGTACTAGCACAAGGATCAGACTATAGATCAGTGAAATAGAATTGAGGGTCCAAAAATAAAACCTCACACCAATTGATTTTAGACAATGGTGCAAAGACAGTTCAAGGGGAAAAGAATGATCTTCAAAAACCGGTGCTCCAACAACCACATATCCACATGCAAAAGAATAAATGTGGACTCCTCCCACACACCATACACACACAAAAAAACATGCAAAATCGACCATAAAACTACATTTGAGAACTAAAGCTATAAAATCTTGTAAGAAAATATAGGGAAAAGTATTCATGACCTTCATTTAGGCAAAGCCTTCTTAGATATAACATTTAAAGCACAAGCAACAAAAGAAGAACAAATTGAATTTTATCACAATTTAAAACTTTCATGCTTCAAAGGATACCAAACTCTGTGCTTCAAAAGATACCATCAAGAAAGTGAAAAAAACAGCTGGAAATGGTGGCTCACACCTGTAATCTCAGCACTTGGGAAGCCGAGGCAGGCAGATCACTTGAGGTCAGGAGTTCAACACCAGCCTGGCCAACATGGTGAAACCCCGTCTTTACTAAAAATACAAAAATTAGCTGGGTGTGATCTGGGATTACACGTCTGTAATCCTAGCTACTTGGGAGACTGAGGCAGGAGAATTCCTTGAACCCAGGAGGTGGAGGTTGCAGTGAACCAAGATCGTACCACTGCACTCCAGCCTGGGCAACAGAGTAAGACAGGAAGGAAGGGAAGGGAAGGGGCGGGGAGGGGAGAGGAAGGAAGGAGAGAGAGAGAGGAAGGAAGGAAGAAAGGAAGGAAAGAAGGAAGGAAGGAAGGAAGGGAGGGAGAGAGGGGGGGAGAGGGAAAAGAAAGAAAGAAAAAAGAAAGAAAGGAAAAGAAAAGGAAAGGAAAGGAAAAGGAGGAAAGGAAGGAAAGGAAGGGAGAAAGAGAGAAAGAGAGAGAAAGAAAAGAGAGAGAGAAACAGAGAGGAAGGGAAGGAACGAATGAAGGAAGGAAGGGAGGAAGGAAGGAAGGAAGACAAACGAGAGAGTGAAAGAAAATATTTGCAAATTGTATGTCTAATCAGAGACTTTTATCTAGTATATATGAAGAACTGTTACACCTCAATGATTTAAAAAAGACATATAAACCAAATAGAAGGTGGTGAAAGGATCTCAATACACATTTTTCCAAAAAAGGCATGCAAATGCCAGTAAGTGCATGACAAGATGCCCAACATCACTAGCCATCAGGGAAACACAAATCAAAGCCACAATGATACTGTTTCATACCACTAGAATGGCTCTAATTTAAAAGATCCATAATTACAAGGGTTGGCATGAGGAAGAGAAACTGGAACCTTCATATCCTGCTGATTGGAATGTAAAGTAGTGCCACCAGTTTAGAAAACAGTCAGATAGTTTCTCAAAAGGATAAGGTTACCATATACCTAGCAATTCCACTCCTAGGTATACACCCAAGAGAGATGAAATATACATTCCTACAAAAATGTGTACACAAATGTTCATAGCAGCATTATTTAACAGCCCAAAAGTGAGGGGGTGGGGGGAAAAAATGTCCGTCAACTGATGAGTGGATAAATAAAATGTGGTATATGTTTACAATGGAATATTATTCAGTCAAGTAAAGGAATGTAGTGCTGATACATGCCATAACATGGATGAGTTTTTAAAACATTATGCTAAGTGAAAGAAGCCAGACACAGAAGGCCACATATTGTGTGATTCCATTTACACGAAATGTCCACATTAGGCAAATCCATAGAGACAGAAAGCAGATTAGTGGTTGCCAGGGGCTGGGGGTCAATAGGGAGTATGGGGTTTCTCTGTGGGATGACAGAAATGCTCTGGATTTAAATAGTTGTAATGATTGCACAAATTTGTGAATATACTAATAACCACAGAATTACACACTTTTAAATGGTTAACATGGTGAATTTTGCTATGTGAATTTTATCTCTATTAAAAAAATTTTATCTCTATTAAAATTTTATCTCTATTAAAAAAATGTGGACAATATTTACCTCAAAATTACGTGACAGGGTGAGTGCACACATTGCCAAAACTCACCCAACGTAACACTTAAGATTTGTGCATTTTGTTGTTTGTAGATTATACCTCAATCGGAAAAAAAATGTTGGGTATTAAGCTAGCCCCACAACATCAACATACACTTGGGGACAAAACTTTAGTAGCCACAAGACCTGCACTAGCATTGGTGCAGAGAAGAGCAAAGAAAAACAATGGGACACATAATAAACCTGAAAACAGGAGACTCCCAAAATATCCAGTAGGCATTGGTTGGAAAGTATATGGGTCAATTTTAATTTAGCACCTGAAAGAGAGTGCTTTAGGCAATCCAATGGCTAGTGAGTGTAGGTGTTAACTCCTACCTGTGGGTGGTTGGCTAGTGACCCCAAAGAGCCTCTGAGAAACTTGGAATTTCCCTTCTCTTTCCAGGGAATGACAGAATCTGGGATGATTTTCTTCTGTTTCTTATCTACGAAACAACAAAAAGCCCAGCATACACTGGCTCACACAAACTTTTTGCCAGTAAGATATGAAGGACCAGAGGCAGTCAACTCTTCATGAATTCTCAAAATTGACCTGCCTGACCTCCCTCTAAGGACAGGGTCCTACCTAGGAGGACAATAGAGGT
>NW_012113141.1:3220333-3254135 GCF_000951035.1 Colobus angolensis palliatus
TCACCGTGTTAGTCAGGATGGTCTTGATCTCCTGACCTCGTGATCCACCCGTCTCGGCCTCCCAAAGTGCTGGGATTACAGGCGTGAGCCACTGTGCCCGGCATCACTATATTTTTTAACACTTCACAAAACAACAGAAGAGGGAGCTCTAGCAAGTTAGCAAAGCCACTCTCCATCATACCTCCTTCCAAAAGTTTAGGAAATTAATTTTGCATGAAATTGAATAACAGAAAAGCATGCACATCAAAGTCTATATAAAGTTATTATGAGAAAAAAGATCAGGAACAAAATAACATTCCTACAGATCATGAAAATAAGCCACTAAAATAGGTCCCAAAATTGATCAATATGTAATCTTCCATTTCAAAATGAGCTAAGTGGCATTTTTAAATGATGTAACACATGCAATAACATAAGTAAGAACTACAGCAACTCAGAAACGCAGTGACAGCTCATCACTCAAAACCACATACTGGTGACAGGTGTTTGGAAAGCTGTTTGGCTGAGTCTGCTGCAAAGCCGTGTGGTCCGTAAGGCCGCTGGGAATTTTTCTTTGGTCTCCTGTTCTTTGTTCCCAATGGCAGACCCCGGTTGGACAGAGGGACCTGAGCTGAGCAGCAGGTATTATCTCACTCATCTTTACAGACAGCGGCGGCGGGGTCCAAGGTGAGGGTGGGTTGCAGGGCTGACTGTAGTTCCAAAGCAGGCTGGGATCTTCTGAAAAATGACAGCGTCTTAAGTTTACAGAGCTGCCACTAGCAAAAGGTTTGTGTGAGCCAGTGTATGCTGGGCTTTTTGTTGTTTCGTAGATAAGAAACAGAAGAAAATCATCCCAGATTCTGTCATTCCCTGGAAAGAGAAGGGAAATTCCAAGTTTCTCAGAGGCTCTTTGGGGTCACTAGCCAACCACCCACAGGTAGGAGTTAACACCTGCCATCACTGGTGGTTTCAAAGACCTGGCTTGGAGAACATGCAGTGAGAAGTGCAGCAGGATGTGCCCATGCAGAGTCCCCATGGTGTCACCATGGGCACATCACAGCCCGTCAGGCTCTAGATTCTACACTGTGTCTAGCATAGAGAAGTAACTTCTTGTTGTCATTCATTACTACCTTAAAGAACTGGAGGAATCATCTCCTAGGAAACGGTTCCATGTTTGTGCCCAGCAAACAGTACCCAGGTGCCATCTGGGAAGGGGAAGTTTTATTGAAAGATGTCTTAATGCTTATTCTGGAGTTTTCAGCAACTCCCCTTCTTGCCTCCACCCCCCAGACCTTACTTTTTACCAGCTTGTCTTTTTTTCTTCTTCTTTATCCCAAAGATTTTAACCTCCAGTCCCTTCTTGAAGGGCGGCCCACTTGATAGAATTCTCTAGCACTCATCTGCCCCTGTTCACTCATCTGCTTTTCATTCTTTTCTCCCTGCAAGCACTCGATGACCATCCTATGATGACTTCTCTCTACTCCCACCCTGCCTCCATGGTCAAGTTATTCCTGGATGAGTGTGGGTCTGCTAAAGCCACACACATTCATCTCTGCCTATATACTTTAGACATACAGTCAGACCCCCACTCACACTTAATTTCGGTGCACATTATCTGTCAATAGAAAAAAAAAAAGAGTTTTCTCATTCTGAAATTTAACAGAACAGTCCTGGATACTACTATAAAGTCAAGATGTACCCTTTGGGTGAACCTGCTGTCAGAATGACAGTACTTCCTGTTTGAGAAAAAACAAAAACCAAAAGATTTTAAAAAATGAAGTGACACAATTCAGTGAAGAATTCAAATTTTAAAATACATTATTCAAGAATAAATATTATAAGGAACACAAGAGCAAGTAATCACAATGTATAATGCCTTGAGAGAAAATTAGAAAAGCCTTTGAAATAAAAAGAAGTTTGCCCCATCTAGCACATAAGGACTTTAGGAGTCATCACTCTGTCCTAACAAGTCAAAACTTGATAAAACAACAATCAGCAACTCTTTTTAGATTTGTTAGAAAATTAAATTCGCAGAGCAAATCAGTAGTCCCAGACAGGAGGATACAAAGAATCAACTTACAGGAGCAGAAACTCATCAAAAAAAAATCTGTGCAGGAACAAATACCAGGCTAGAAAAACCTGAACTATAGTTTATGAATTCCTGGACGCTCTGTGTGGACAAGTCTGGGAGTTAAAGCTCCAGGAGAACCGACTTGCAAGGGGGATGCCTACACTTTACCTCCAGGAGTTCCTCCAAGTTCCCACAGTGAACATCAGAGAAAAATCTCCTTGGGCTTCCAGCAGGGAGAGGGAAAAATAATGGTAAGAGGGAGAGGGAAAAATAATGGTAAGAGGGAGAGGAAAAGTAAAGTAATGGTGGAGTTTTGAAATACTCCAGAACATTCTGCTCTTCTTAACAAGGCCTGGCCTCAAGAGAAACTATTTTACCAAAGCCTAACCCTACTAGGATTTTATCAGAGCCTAATAAGCCTGAGGGAAGGCAAATACCCAAATCCAGGCCCCTGTAGCCATCCTGTCCCAACTGAAGGGGTAAAAAAAAAAAAACCTGAGACTTGGCTGGGCATGGTGGTTCACGCCTGTAATTCCAGCACTTTGGGAGGCTGAGGCGGGCGGATCCCAAGGTCAGGAGATCAAGACCATCCTGGCTAACATGGTGAAACCCCATCTCTATTAAAAATACAAAAGCAAAATTAGCCAGGCGTGGTGGCGGGCACCTGTAGTCCCAGCTACTTGGGAGGCTGAGGCGGGAGAATGGCGTGAACCCAGGAGGCAGAGCTTGCAGTGAGCCAAGATCACACCACTGCACTCCGGCCTGGGCAACAGAGCAAGACTCTATCTAAAAAAAAAAAAAAAAGAAAAAAAAACCTGAGACTTAATCACAGGACTATACAACACTTCCCCTCCCCAACACCTTACCACCACATCACTGAAGGCCTATTTACTTCAGTTCCTTTTACCCAACACATTATGTCTGATTTTCAACAAAAAATAACAAGGCATACTAAAGAAACTAAACACCAGAATCAAACCCAGGAGTGTCAAGAATGTTGGAATTATCAGACCATTAATTAAAATAGCTATGATTAATATGTTAAAGGAGCTAATGGCAAAAGTAGACAACATGCAAGAACAGATGCGTAATGTAAGCAGAGATATAGAACTTCTAAGAAACAGGAAAAAAGAAATGCTAGCAATCAAAAACAGAAATGAAGAGTGCCTTTGATGGGTTCATTAGTAGACTGGAAAAGAAATTCTCTGCACCTGAGAATATATCAATAGAAGCTTTCAAAATTGAAAAGCAAAGAGATAAAAGACTGGGAGAAAAATGGAACAGAGTTTACAAGAACTGTGGGACAACTACAAAAGGTATAACATGCAGAATAGGAATTCCAGAAGGAGAAGAAAATGAGAAAGGAACAGAAAAAAATATTTAAAACAATAATTATTGAGGATTTACCTCAAATTAATTTCAGACACCAAACCACAAATCCAGGAAGTTCAGAAAATGCCAAGCAGAAAAAATGCCTCCAAAAATGACATGTAGGTATATTATATTCAAACTGCAGGAAGAAGTTGGGAGGGCTGCAGGGGGAACACTTTAGCTATGAAGAAGCAAAGATAAGAATTGTATTCAACTTTGCAAAACCATGCAGCCAAAAAGAGAGTAGAATAGTAGAGTGAAATATTTAAAGAGTTGAGGAAATGAAAGCCAACAGCCTAGAATTCTGTATTCTACAAAAACTATCTTTAAAAAGTGAAGGAGAAATACTTTCTTAGACAAACAGAATTGAACAAATTTGTTAGCAGTAGAACTGCCTTGTGAGAAATGCTAAAAGTTCTTCAAAGAAAAGAAAAATGATGTAGGTGAGAAACTCAGATGTTTCTCACAGAAAGGAAGAGCATTAGAGAATAGATAAGTGTGAAGGTAAAATTAAAAATTTTTTTATTAATTTATTTAACATGTAACAGTGTGTTCAATATAGTAATAGTAACAATGCGTTTGATGATTATAGTTTATGTATAAGTGAAATGGATAACAGCAATAATACAGGAGGAGAAAATAAGAATACTCAGTTATTATAAAATACTTGCAGTATCCATGAAATGGTATAGAGTTATTTAAAAGTGAACTTGGCTTGGTTGTAACTGTATATGACAAACTCTAGGGAAACCACTGAAAAAGTTTTTTAAAAAGTATAATTGATATGCTGAGAAAGAAAAATATGGAATCATATAAAATGCTCTATTAAAACCACAAAAGGCAAGAACAGAGTGGAAAACAAAAATAAGGACAAAGAACAAAGGCAACAAATAGCACACAACAACAAATATGGTAGATATGAGCCCAACTATATCAATAATCACATTAAATTTTAATGGTCTAAATACACCAATTAAAAGACAAAGATTGTCTGAGTGGATCAAAAAACAAGACACAACTATATGTTGTCTACAAGAAACCCACTTTAAATATAAAGATACATATTGATTAAAAGTAAAGGCATATATGGGTTTGGCAATGATTTCTTTGATATGGCACCCAGAGCACATGCAACAAAGGCAAAAATAGATAAATGGTGCTACATCCAGCTTGAAACTATAACATTTCAAAGGATACAATCTAGAGAATGGGAGAAAATGTCTGTAAATTACATATGGATGAGAGGTTGATACTTACAATGTATAAAGAGCCACTACTCAACAACAACAACAACAAAAAGAACTGATCTTAAAACAGTCAAATGATGTGATTAGGCATTTCTCCAAAACTGATATTCAAATGTCCAAGAAGCATATAAAAAAGATCATCTTTTCACATGATATTCAAATATTCATCTTCTTATATGCTTCTTCGACATTTGAATATCATCTTTGTAAATTATTACAGTAATGAAAACCACAGCCACAATGAGATGCCACCTCATATTCATTAGGATGGCTACTTTTAAAAAAGAAACAGGAAATAATCAGTGTTCATGCGGATGTGGAAAAACTGGAACCCTTGTGCACTGTTGGTGGGAATGTAAATGGTACAGCCACTACTGAAAACAGTGTAATGGGTCCTCAAAAAATTAGAAATACAATTGCCATATGATCCACCTATGGGATTATCCAAATCCAAAAGAATTAAAAGCAGGATTTTGAAGAGATATTTATGCATCCATGTTCATAGCAGCATTATTTATAGCAGCCAAGAGGTGGAAGCAATTAAAATGTCCATCAATGGGTGAATGGATAAATAAATACACTGTACACTTAAAAGTGGCTAAGGTGGTAAATTCTATGTTGTGTGGATATTTTAATACATTTATTTATGTATTTATTTATTTATTTATTTATTTATTTATTTATTTATTTTAAGACAGGGTCTCACTGTGTTGCCCAGGCCAGTCTCAAACTTCTGAGCTCAAGCCTCCAAGTAGCTGAGATTATAGGTATGCACCACCATGCTGGGAAATGTGTAGTCTTTATCAAAGTTAAAAACATTTTTTTAAAGTAAAGGAATGGATAGAGATATACAATGCTAACATTAACAAAAGAAAGCTGAGGTAGTTATATTTTCAGACAGAGCAGACTTCAGAGCAAGAAAAATGATCAAGGATAAAGAGGGGCATTACATCATGATAAAGGGGTCAATTCTCCAAGAATACATAACAATTCTTAACGCATAAGAGCCTAATGACACAATATCAAAGTATATAAGACAAAAACTGATAGAACTGCAAGAAGAAATAGATGAATCCACTACTACAGTTAGAGAGTTTAACACCCCTCTACCAGTAATGAACAGATCCAGCAGGCAGAAAATCATAAGGACATAGTTGAACTCAACAACACCATTGATAAACTGGATATAATTAACATCTATAGAATACTTTTTTCAACAATACCAGAATATGCATTATTCTCAAGCTCACATGGAACATTCACTTAGACCCACATTCTGAAGCATAAAATACACCTTAACAAATTTAAAGGAATAAAAATCATACAGTGTATCCTCCCAAACCACATGTAATTAAATTGAACTAGAAATCAAAACAGAAATATTTGTACATTAAACAACACATTTTTTTTTGTTTTTTGTTTTTTGTTTTTTCTTTGCCAGGGTCTCATTCTGTTACTCAGGCTGGAGTGTGGTGGTGCAATCACAGTTCACTGCAACCTTAACCTGCGGGGCTCAAGCAATCCTCCCACCTCACCCTCCTGAGAGGTGAGACCACAGATGTGTGCCACCACATCCAACTAATATATATATATATATATATTTTTTAGAAATGTAGTCTCCATATGTTGCCCAAGCTGGTCTTGAACTTCTGGGCTCAAGTGATCCTCCCACCTTGGCCTTCCAAAGTGCTGGGATTATAGGTGTGAGCCATTGTGCCCAACAAACAACACATTTCTAAATAACACATGGGTCAAAGAAGAAATCTCAAGAGAAATTTAAAAATATTTTGAACTAAATGAAAATACAATGTATCAAAATTTGTGTGATGCAGGAAAAGTAGTGTATAAAGAGAAATGTATAGGATTTGATGCATATATTAGAAAAAAGATATCCAAAATCAATAATCTAAGCTTACATCTTAGGAAACTAAACAAAGAAGAGTAAATTAAATCCATTGTAGGCAGAAGAAAAGAAATAATAAAAATTAGAGCAAAAATCAATGAAATTGAAAACAGGAAATCAATAGAGAAAAATCAATAAAACCTGGTTCTCTGAAATGGTCAATAAAATTGATAAACCTCTAACTAAGAAAAATAGAGATAAGACATAAATTACTAATAAAGGCTGGTTCTCTGAAATGGTCAATAAAATTAATAAACCTCTAAGAAAAATAGAGATAAGACATGAATTACTAATATCAGAAATGAAGGATGTGACATCACTACAGAGCCCATGGACATTAAAAGATAATAAAGGAATGCTATGAAAATAATCTATGCCTACAAATGCTAACCTAGATGAAATAGATCAATAATTCCCTGAAAGACATAATCTGCCAAAACTCACACGAAAAGAAATAGACAACTTGAATAGGGCTATATCTATTAAAGAAATTGAAAGCTAAGCAGGGTGGCTCATGTCTGTAATCCCAGCACATTGGGAGGCTTAGGTGGGAAGACTGTTTGAGCCCATGAGTTTGAGACCGTCTTGGGCAACATGGTAAAATCTTATCTTTACAAAAAAAATTATTTTAATTAACTGGATATATTGGTATGCACCTGTGGTCCCAGCTACTCAAGAGGCTGAGGCAAGAAGGTCAGTTGAGCCTGAGAGGCGATGCTGCAGTGAGCAATGCTCATGCCACTGCACTCCAGGCAATAAGACAAGAAAAGGAAATAAAAGATATAAAGATTGGGAAGGGATAAATAAAAGCTTTTTTGTTAACAAATGGCATGGTTGTCTATGTAGAAAATCCAAAAGAATTGACCCAAAAAAATTATTGGAACTAATAAGTGGTTAGAGAGAGATTGCAGGATACAAGGCTAAATTTTAAAAGTCAATTGTTTTCTTACATATCATCAATGAATAAGTAGAATTTGACATTAAAAACACAATACCATTTACATTAGCAATATCCCAAAATAAATACTTAGGTATAACTCTCATAAAGTAAGTATAAGATCTATATGAGAAAAACTACAAAATTGTGATGAGAGAAATCAAAGAAAAACTAAATAAATTAAGATATATTCCATGTTCATGGATAGAAAGACTCAATATTGTCAAGATGTCAGTTTTTCCAAATTTGATCTTTAGGTTCAACGAATCCTAATAAAAATTCCAGCAAGTTATTTTGTGGATTTTGACAAACTGATTCTAAAGTTTACATGGAGAAGCAAAAGACCCAGAATAGCCAACGCAATGCTGAAAGCAAAGAATAGAGTTGAAGAACTGACACTACCAAAGTTCAAGACTTATTATAAATCCACAGTAATCAGGACAGTGTGATATTGGCAAAAGAATAGATACATAGATCAGGCTGAGTGTGGTGGCTCACACCTGTAATCCCAGCACTTTGGGAGGCCAAGACGGGTGGATCGTCTGAGGTCGGGAGTTCAAGACCAGCCTGATCAACATGGTGAAACCCCATCTCTACTAAAAATAGAAAATTAGGTGGGTGTGGTGGTGCATGCCTGTAATCCCAGCTACATGGGAGGCTGAGGCAGGAGAACTGCTTGAACCCAGGAGGTGGAGGTTTCAGTGACCTGAGATGGTGCCATTGCACTCCAGCCTGGGCAACAAGAGTGAAACTCAGTCTCAAAAAAAAGAAAAAAAAAAAAAGAATAGATACATAGATCAATGGAAAGGAATGGAATATAGAGCCCACAAATATAGTCAACTGATCTTTGACAAAGAAACAAAGTCAATACAATGGATAAAAGATTGTCTTCTTAACAAATGGTGCTGGAACAACTGGACATCCAAGTGCAAAAAGGAAAAAAAAGGAATCTAGACACAGACTTCACATTCTTCAAAAAAGTTAACTCAAAATGGGTCACACACCTAAATGTAAAATGCAAAACTATAAAATGCTTACAAGATAAATTGGAAAAATCTAGGTGACCTTGAGTTTCATCATAATTTTTAGATATAATACCAAAGCCCCAATCTGTGAAGGAAATAACTGATAATCTGTACTTTATTAAAATTAAAATCTTCTGCTTTGCAAGACACTGTTGAGAGAATGAGAAGACAAGCCACAGACTGGGGAGAAAACATTTGTAAAAGACATGTCTGATAAAGAATTGTTATCCAAAATTTACAAAAAAACTTTTAAAACATGACAATAATTTATAATAACATCAAAAAGAATAAAATACTTTTTATTAGGAATTAACTTAAACAAGAAGGTGAAAGTCTTGTACAATCAAAACTATAAAACATTGCTGAAAAAAATATGGTTTCACCATGTTAGCCAGGAAGGTCTCAATCTCCTGACCTCATGATCCACCCGCCTCAACCTCCCAAAGTGCTGGGATTACAGGCGTGAGCCACCATGCCCGGCCTGAAAAATATTTTTAAAACATAAATAAGTGGAAGTGCATTCTATATTCTTGGGTTGGAAGACTCAATATTGTCAAGACGTCAATGCTGCCCAAAGTGATCTATAGATTCAATGTAATCAAAATTCCAGGCTGGATGCAGTGGCTCATGCCTGTAATCCCAGCACTTTGGGAGGCCAAGATGAGCAGATCGCTTGTGGTCTGGAGTTCAAGACCAGCCTGGCCAACATGACAAAACTCTGTCTCTACTAAAAATACAAAAATTAGCCAGCCATGGTGGCACAAGCTTGTAATCCTAGCTACTCAGAAGACTGAGGCAGCAGAATCGCTGGAACCCAGGAGGCAGAGGTTGCTGTGAGCTGAGATTGTGCCACTGCACTTCAGCCTGGGTGACAGAACAAGACTCCATCTCAAAAAAATAAATAAATAAATAAATAAGTGATTTGGTTTTTGTGGAAATAGAAAAACTCACCCTAAAATGTGTATGGAATATTAAGGGTCCCCAAAGAGCCAAAACAAGAAGAACAAAGTTAGAAAACTCACACTTCCTGCTTTCAAAACTTACTAACAAGCTACAGTAATCAAAATAATGTGGTATTAACATAAAAACATATATATATGTGTATATATATATAGAGAGAGAGAAAATAGAATAGAGAACCCAGAAATAAACCCTCATGTATATGGTCAAATGATTTTTGACAAGGATGTCAAGAACTTTCAATTGGGAAGACAACAATCTTTTAAACAAATAGTTCTGGGAAAACTGGATATCCACTTGCAAAAGAATGAAGTTTAACATTTACTTAACACCATATAAAAAATTAACTTAAGATGAATCTAAGATCTCAACATAACACATGAAACTATAAAACTCTTAGGGAAAAAACACAGGGCAAAACCTCATGACATCAGATTTGGCAGTGATTTCTTGGATATGACACCAAAGGCATTGGCAACAAAAGGAAAACATAGACAAATTAGATTTTATAAAAATGTTTTAATGTTATGCATCTAAACACACTATCAAAAAAGTAAGAAGGCAACCCACAAAGTGGGAGACAATATTTGCAAACCATATATCTGATAAAGGATTAACATCCAGAATATCTAGAGAACTCCTAAAACTTAACAACAAAAAACAAACATCCCAATTCACAAATGGACAAAGGAGTTGAATAGACATTTCTCCAAAGAAAGTATAGAATGGCTAATAACCACATGGAAAGATGTTCAATATCATGAATCATTAAGGAAAGGCAAATCCAAACTACAACAAGATACCACCTCTTACCCATTAGGAAGGCTACTATTTAGAAAACCTGAAAATAATAAGTGTTAGTGAAACTGGAACCCTTGTGGACTATTGATGGAAATGGAAATGTAAATGTGTACGGTACAGCCACTGTAGAAAACGGTATGGCAGTTCCTCAAAAAATTAAAAATAGAATTACCATATGATCCAGCAATTCCACTCCTGGGTATATACCTAAAAGAACTAAAGTCACAAAAAGACTAATATCCTATGATTCCACTTATATGAGATATCTAGAGTGGCCAAATTCACAGAGACAGAAAGTAGAACAGTGGTTGCCAGAAACTGAGGAGTAGGGGGAATAGGGAGTTATTGTTTAATAGATACAGAGTTTTAGTTTTGCAAGATGGAAAAACTCTAGAATGGATGGTGCTAGTGGTTGCACAACAATATGAATATATTTAATACCACTGAACTATGCACTTAAAATTGTTCAGATGGCAAATTTTATCTTCTGTGTATTTTAACACAATTTTAAAATTGAGAAAAACTCAACAATAAGAAAATGAACAACTGGGCAAGGCATGGTGGTTCATGCCTGTAATTCCAGCTCTTTGGGAAGCTGAGGTGAAAGGATTGCTTGAGCCCAGGAGTTCAAAACCAGCCTAGGCAACATAGCAAGACCTCATCTCGGAAAGGAAAGGAGAAGAGAGGAAAGGAGAAGAGAGGAGAGGAGAGGAAAGGAGAGGAGAGGAGAGGAAAGGAAAGGAATGGGGAGGGGAGGGGAGGGGAAGGGAGGGGGAGAGAAGGAAGAAAGGGGAGAGAGAGAGAAAGAGAGAGACAGAGAGAGAGAGAAAATTCAATTAAAAATTAGCAAAAGACCTGAAGATGCCTCTCACCAAAGAAGATATACAGTGGCAAATAAGCATATGAAAAGATGCTCCATATCATATGTCACTAGAGAATTGCAAATTACAATAACAATGAGATACCACTACACATCTATTGGAATGGCAAAAAAAAAAAAAAAAAAACACAACACAACACCAAATGCTGGAGAGGATATGGAGCAACAGGAATATTCATTGCTGTTTGGAACACAAAATGGTACAGCTATTTTGGAAGACAGTGTGGCAGTTTCTTACAAAACTAAACATACTCTTACCATACAATCCAGCAATCACACTCCTTGGTTACTTACTCAAATGAGTTTAAAACGTATGTCTACACAAAAACCAACACACCAATGTTTACAGCAGCTTTGTGCATAATTGTCAAAAGTGGGAAGCAACCAAGATGTCTTTCAGTAGATGAATGGATAAATAAACTGTGGCACATCCTTACAAAGGAATATTATTCAGCAATACAAATAAATGAACTATCAAGTCATGAAAAGACATGAAAGAATCTTAAATGTATTCATTCTGGAATGTTAAATGTATATGATATTCTGGAAAAGACAGCACTACGAAGACAGTAAAATGATCAGCAGTCACCAGGAGTTAGAGGGGAGGAAGGAAGGAAAGGATGAATAGGCATAGCACAGATTTTGGGGACAGTGAAATGTTCTGCATGAGGCTATAATAGTGGACATATGTAATTATACATTGGTTAGGACCCATAAATGGACAACATCAAGAGTGAACTTTAAACTATGGACTACAGGTGATAACAAAGTGTGGGTGTAGCTTCATCAAGTCTAACAAATGCACCACTCTGGTGCTGATGCTCCTAGTGAGGGAGGATACGTGGGGTAAGAAGGGGCATATGTGGGAACTCTCTCTAATTTCCTCTCCATTTTTCTGTGACCCTAACACTGCTCTAAAAAAATTAAGTTTGAAAATGGCAGATAAGTGGCAGGACTAACTTGCAGCACCCACTCGGACGGACAAAGCAGCATGTGGAGACTCACATCATGGACTTTTGCTCCAAGAACTACTGCAGGAATGTACCAGGAAAGCTGAGAGAATCCACAGACCCTTTGAAGGAAGCGGCTTGCGACTGCAGGCTCCATGAGACAGCCAATAAACTGTGAGTGCCAAAGTGTGAGAGGGTGACTGTCTGCCCCCAAACACATACCCTCACTGGGAAACCTGAAGGTCCAGATCATAAGAGAAGGATTTGACCTCACCTGGAGCTGAGACAAATGCAGAGAGCCACATAAAATATAGGGGTAGAGAACGCAGCAGCAAGAGCCCTGTGGACACTCTCAGTCCTCAGGGAAGCCATTTCTGTCTTTATCTTGCAGGAGTCCTTGGGGAGGGCTGCCAGTGGAACTGAGGAAAGACCACAGGGAGAAGGAAATTTCCAGTTGAATTTTACAACAATTTCTACCGAACGTGAAGTTTTCTGGACAGAATCCGGGGAAGGGGTCAAATGGGGAGTGCAGATACAAGCACAGAAGCTGTGGCAGGCAGGGAGGCATAAAACCCAAAAGCCCTGCTTGTGTTCTCAGCAGGGCGGCTTGTAGCCTGCACAAGTTCTCAGCCCTGCTCGCCTGCTGCCTGGAAATAAACTTGATGTTGTTGGGGGAGCATGCTGACAGTGAGACCAGCCTTTTCAGTTGCATGGGAGCTGGGTAACACCTGTCACTGTTGGCTTTCCCCCACTTCCCTGGTGACCTGTATGACACAGCAGAGGCAGTCATAATCCCCCTGGGAACATAACTCCATTGGCCTGAGACCCACACCCTCATCCCCCACAGCAGTCAGAGCAAGCCCCACCCAACAAGAGTCTGAGCTCAGATACAATTAACCCTGCCCGCACCTGATGGTCTTTCTCTACCTGCCCTGGTAGCAGAAGTCAAAGGACATAATCTCTTGGGAACTCTATGGCCCTGCCCATCACCTGAGAAACCCAAATACTTATCCAGGCAACCCTAGGGCAAACTTGTATCCTTTCTATAGTATCACAGCTGATGCTGTCTTGAAAGCACCACCTCCTGGCTAGAGGTCAACCAACACAAAACCAGCACACCAAACAAAAATGCAACCAAGGACCCTCACACAGTCCACGTCACCCCCCTGCTACCTCCACTAGAGGAGATGCTGGTATCCACAGCTGAGAGACCTGAAGACATATCACAGGACTCTTTGCAGACACTCCCCAGTACCAGCCTGGAGCCCAGCAGCTCTGCTGGGTGGCTAGACTCAGAAGAGAAATAACAATCACTGCAATTCAGCTCTCAGAAAGCCCCACCCCTAGGGGAAGGGGGAGAGTACCACATCAAGGGAGCACCCTGTGGGACAAAAGAACCTGAACAGCAGACCCTGAGCCCCAGGTCTTCCCTATGACATAGTCCCCCCAAATGAGAAGAAACCATAAAACAATTCTGGTAGTGTGACAAAACAAGGTTCCCTAACAACCCCAAAAGATTACACTAAGCTCACCAACAATGGATCACACTAAGCTCACCAACAATGGATCTAAAGAAAAAGAAATATTTAAATTGCCAGAAAAAAGAATTCAGAAGGTCAATTACTAAGCTACTCAAGGAGGCACCAGAGAAAGGTGAACACCAACTTAAAGACATTTTTAAAATGTTAAATCTTACGGGCAGAAAAATCTCCAGGGAAATAGATGGCATAAAAAAAAACAATCACAACTTCTGGAAATGAAGGACATACTTAAAGAAATGCAAAATACACTGGAAAGTCTCAAACAATAGAATCAAACAAGTAGCAGAAGGAATTTCAGAACTCAAAGACAAGGCTTTCAAATTAACCCAATCTGACAAACACAAAGAAAAAAGAATTCTAAAACTGAACAAAGCCTCCAAGAAGTTTGGGATTATGTTAAACGACCAAACCTAAGAACAAGTGGTGTTCCCAAAGAAGAAGAGAAATCTAAAAGTTTGGAAAACATAGTTGAGGGAATAATCAAGGAAAACTTCCCTGGCCTTGCTAGAGATCTAGACATCCAAATACAAGAAGCTCAAAGAACACCAGGGAAATTCATCGCAAAAAGATCATCATCTAGGCACATAGTCATCAGATTATCTAAAGTCAAGACAAACAAAAGAATCTTAAGAGCTGTGAGACAGAAGCACCAGGTAACCTATAAAGGAAAATCTATCAGATTAACAACAGATTTCTCAGCAGAAACCCTACAAGCTAGAAGGGATTGGGGTCCTATCTTTAGCCTCCTTAAACAAAATAATTACCAACCAAGAATTTTGTATTCAGCAAAACTAAGCTTCTTAAATGAAGGAAAGATACAGTCTTTTTCTGACAAACAAATGTTGAGTAAATTTGTCACTACCAAGCCAGCACTACAAGAACTGCTAAAATGAAGTCTAAATCTTGAAACAAATCCTTGAAATACACCAAAATAGAAACTCTTTAAAGCATGAATTTCATAGAACCTATGAGAAAATAACACAGTGGAAAAAAAAAAAAAGGTATTCAGGTAACAAATAGTACAATGAATAGAATAGTACCTCATATCTCATATCTCAATACTACTTTTGAATATAAATGGCCTAAATGGTCCACTTAAAAGACACAGAATGGCAGAATGGATAAGAACTCACCAACCTAGTATCTGCTGTCTTCAAGAGACTCACCTAACACATAAGGACTCACATAAACTTAAGGTGAAGGGGTGGAAAAAGATATTCCAAGCAAATGGACACCAAAAGTAAGCAGGAGTAGCTATTTTTATATTAGACAAAACACACTTTAAAACAACAACAGTTAAAAAAGACAAAGAGTGACATTATATAATGATAAAAGGACTAGTCCAAAAGGAAAATTCCACTATCCTAAATATGTATGTACCTAACACTGGAGCTCCTAAATTTATAAAACAATTACTACTAGACCTAAGAAATGAGATAGACAGCAACACAATAATAGGGGGGCAATTCAACACTCCACTGACAGCACTAGACAGGTCATCAAGACAAAAAGTCAACAAAGAGGCCGGGTGCAGTGGCTCACACCTGTAATCCCAGCACTTTGGGAGGCAGAGATGGGTGGATCACCTGAGGTCAGGAGTTCGATATCAGCCTGACCAACATGGAGAAACCCTGTCTCTACTAAAAAAAAATACAAAATTAGCCGGGCATGGTGGCACATGCCTGTACTCCCAGCTACTCAGGAGGCTGAGGCAGGAGAATTACTTGAACCCAGGAGGCAGAGGTTGCAGTGAGCTGAGATCATGCCATTGCACTCCAGCCTGGGCAAAAAGAATGAAACTCCATCTCAAAAAAAAAAAAAATCAACAAAGAAACAATGGACTTAAATTATACCCTAAAACAAATGTATTTAACAGTTATTTACAGAACATTCTACCCAACTACTGCAGAATATACATACTATTCACCAGCACATGAAACATTCTCTAAGATAGACCATATGATGGGCCACAAAACAAGTCTCAATAAATTTCAGAAAATCAAAATTATATCAAGTACTCTCTCAGACCACAGAGGAATAAAATTGGAAATAACTCCAAAAGGAACCCTCAAAACAATGCAAACACATGAAAATTAAATAACCTGCTCCTGAATGATCACTGGGTCAACAGTGAAATCAGGATGGAAATTTTAAAATTCTTTGGACTGAACAATAATAGTGACACAACCTATCAAAACCTCTGAAATACAGCAAAAGCAGTGCTAAAAGGAAAGTTCATAGCATTGCATGCCTACATCAAAAAGTCTGAAAGAGCACAAATAGACAATCTACGGTCACATCTCAAGGAACTAGAGAAACAAGAATAAACCAAACTCAAACCCAGCAGAAGAAAAGAAATAGCAAAGATCAGAGCAGAACCAAATTAAATTGAAACAAAATAAACAATACAAAAGATAAATAAAACAAAAAGTTGGTTCTTTGAAAAGATATATAAAACTGATAGATCATTAGTGAGATTAGCCAAGAAAAGAAGAAAGAAGAATCAAATAAACTCAATTAGAAATTAAACAGGAGGCCAGGTACGGTGGCTCACACCTGTAATCCCAGCACTTTGGGAGGCCAAGGCAGGCGGATCATGAGGTCAGGAGATTGAGATCATCCTGGCTCACATGATGAAACCCCATCTCTACTAAAAATACAAAAATTAGCCAGGTGTGGTGGCAGGCACTTGTAGTCTCAGCTACTTGGGAGTCTGAGGCAGAAGAATGGCGTGAACCCAGGAGGCGGAGCTTGCAGTGAGCCGAGATTGTGCCACTGCACTCCAGCCTGGGCAACAGAGCAAGACTCTGTCTCCAAAAAAAAAAAAAGAAATGAAACAGGAGATATTACAACCCATACCACAGAAATACAAAAGATCATTCAAGGCTACTATGAAAACCTTTACACACACAAACTAGAAAATCTAGAGGAGACTGATAAATTCCTGGAGATATGAAATCATTCTAGATTAGACTAGGAAATAACAGAAACTCTGAACAGACCAATAACAAGCAGCAAGATTGAAGTGGTAATTTCAAAAACTGCCAACAAAAAAGTCCAGGATCAGATAGATTCACAGATGAATTCTATCAGATATTCAAGGAAGAATTGGTACCAATCTTACTGACACTATTCCAAAAGACAGAGAAAGAGGGCATCCTCCCTAAATCATTCTATGAAGCCAGTATCACCCTAATACAAAAACCAGGAAACAACATAACAACAACAACAACAACAAAAAACCACAGACCAATATCCCTGATGAACACAGATGTAAAAGTCTTCAACAAAATGCTAGCTAACTAAATACAACAGCATATCAAAAATATTATCCACCATGATCAAGTGGGTTTAATACTAGGGATGCAGGGGTGGTTTTACATATGCAAGCTGATAAATGTAATACACCATATAAACAGAATTAAAAACAAAAATCACATGAATCATCTCCACAGCCACAGAAAAAGCTTTTGACAATATCCAGTATATCCTTTATGACTAAAATCCTCAGCAAAATTGACATAGAAGGGACATACTTGAAGGTAGTAAAACCCATCTATGACAAACCCACAACCAACATTATACTGAATGGGAAAAGTTAAAAGCATTCCCCCGAGAACTGGAACAAGACAAGGATGCCCACTTTCACCACTTCTCTTCAACATAGTACTGGAAATCCTAGCCAGAGCAATCAGAAAGAGAAAGAAATAAAGGGCATCTAAATCAGTAAAGAGGAAGTCAAACTGTTGCTGTTCATTGATGATATCATTACATATCTAGAAAACCCTAAAGACTCATTCAAAAAGCTCCTAGAACTGATAAATGAATTCAGTAACGTGTCAGGATACAAAATTACTGTACGCAAATCAACAGCACTGCTATACACCAACAGCAATCAAGCCGAGAATCAAAAAAATAAAATACTTAGGAATATACCTAACCAAGGAGGTGGAAGACATCTACAAAGAAAACTAAAAACACTACTGAAAGAAATTGTAGATGACACAAACAAATGGAAACACATCCCACGCTCATGAATGGGTAGAATCAATATTGTGAAAATGACCATACTACCTATTGAATCTACAAATTCATGCAATTATTATCAAAATACCACCATCATTCTTCACAGAACTAGAAAAAATGATCCTAAAATTCATATGGAACCAAAAAAGAGCCCACCTAGTCAAAGCAAGACTTGGCAAAAAGAACAAATCAGGAGGCATCACAATTCCCAACTTCAAACTATATTATAAGGCCATAGTCACCAAAACAGCATGGTACTGGTATAAAAATAGGCACATAGACCAACAGAACATCATAGAGAAACCAGGAATAAAGCCAAATACTTACAACCAACTGATCTTTGACAAAGCAAACAAAAACATAAAATGGGTAAAGGACACCCTATTCAACAAATGGTGCTGGGATAATTGGCAAGACACATTTAGAAGAATAAAACTGGATCTCATCTCTCACCTTACACAAAATCATCAAGATGGAGCAAACACATAAATCTAAGACATGAAACCATAAAAATTCTAGAAGATAACATTGAAAAAAACCCTTCCAGATATTGGCTTAGGCAAAGATTTCATGACCAAGAACCCAAAAGCAAACACAACAAAAAGAAAGGTAAATAGATGGAACTTAATGAAGCAAAAAACTTCACACAGCAAAAGAAATAATCAGCAGGGTAAACAGACAACCCACAGTGCGGGAGAAAATCTTCACAATCTATACATCTGTCAAAGGGCTAAATTTTTACATCTGAAAAAGGACAGATGTACATTCAGAATCTACAAGGAACTTAAACAAGTCAGCAAGAAAAAAAGAAGCTCATCAAAAAGTGGTATAAGGATATGAATAGACAATCCTCAAAAGAAGATATACAAATGGCCAAAAAGACATGAAAAAAATGCTCAATATCACTAACAATCAGGGAAATGCAAATCAAAACCACAATGAAATACCACCTTACTCCTGCAATAATGGCCATAAACAAAAAATAATAGATGTTGGCATGGATGTGGTAAAAACGGAACACAAGGGTGGGAATGTAAACTAGTACAACCACTGTGGAAAACAGTGTGGAGATTTCTTAAAGAACTAAAAGTAGATCTACTATTTGATCCAGCAATCCCACCTAGAGGAAAAGAAGTCATTATACGAAAAAGGTACTTGCACATGCATGTTTGTAGCAGTACAATTCACAATTGCAAAAATATGGAACCAGCCCAAATGTCCATCAATAAATGAGTGGACAAAGAAAATGTTGTGTGTGTGTGTGTGTGTGTGTGTGTGTGTACACACAACATGGAATATTACTCAGCCATGAGAAGGAATGAAATAATGGCATTTGCAGCAACCTGGATGGAATTGGAGACCATTATTCTAAGTGAAGTAACTCAGAAATGGAAAACCAAGCATCATATGTTTTCACTTGTAAGTGGGAGCTAAGCTATGAGGACTCAAAGGCATAAGAATGATACAATGGACTTTGGGTTCTTGTGGGGAAGGGTGGGAGGAGGGTGAAGGATAAACACAAATGACTACACACTGGGTACAGCGTACGCTGCTCGAGTGACGAGTGCACCAAAATCTCAGATCAAAATCTCAGAAATCACCACTAAAGAACTTATTCATGTAACCAAACACCACTTGTCCCCAAAAAATCTATTGAAATTTAAAAAGAATAATAAAATTGTTAAATAAAGTCTATTTTAAAAAGAAATTTTCAAATGATTTAAATGATGAGAGAGAAACTAACAAATGTTGAAGGCAGCCAAAGAAGAGTCAAAATATGGGTAACAGGAGTCTCCAAAGAAGAAAACTAAAACAAGAGAACAAAACAAATGCCAAAATACTGTAATTTAAGAAAACTTTCTTCAAATTAAAAATAAAAGCTCTGAAACTATATTTTAAAAGAACACATCATGTTGGGTGCAAAAATATAGTTAGATAAAATGATAGTACAACAGGGTGACTATAGTCAATAATAATTTATTGTATATTTAAAAATAACTACAAGAGTGGAATTGAAATGTTCCTAACACAAAGAAACAATAAATGCTAAGGTAATGGATACCCCAACTACTCTGATGTGATTACTACACAATGAATGCCTGTATCAGAACATCGTGTGTGCCCCATGAACATATACACCTATTATGCACCCATTTTATTAAAAAAAAAAATTTTTTTTGAGATGGAGTTTCACTCTTGTTGCCCAGGCTGGAGTGCAATGGCACAATCTCAACTCACTGCAACCTCCACCTCCCAGGTTCAAGCAATTCTCCTGCCTCAGCCTCCCGAGTAGCTAGGATTACAGGCATGCGCCACCATGCCCAGCTAATTTTGTATTTTTAGTAGAGACAGGGTTTCTCCATGTTGGTCAGGCTGGTCTCGAACTCCCAACCTCAGGTGATCTGCCTGCCTCAGCCTCCCAAAGTGCTGGGATTACAGGCATGAGCCACTGCACTGCGCCTGGCCTTAAAAATTAAAAAAAAAAAAAAAAAAAATTAACACACCACGCAGACCAGGCATGGTGGCTGACACCTGTAATCCCAGCACTTTGGGAGGCTGAGGTGGGAAGATCACTTGAGTCCAGGAGTTGAAGACCAGCCTGGGCAACATGATGAAACCCCATCTCTACAAAAAATACAAAAATTAGCCACACGTAGTGGTGCTTGCCTGTGGTTCCAGCTACTCAGGAGGCTGATGCGGGAGGATTGCTTGAGCCTGGATGCAGAGGTTGCAGAGAGCCAAGACAGTGCCACCGTACTTCAGCCTGGGCAACAGAGCAAGACCCTGTCTCAAAGACAACAACAAAAATACCCGAAAGACAAAACAAAACAAAAAAACCACCATGTACCTGAGAATATTGACCCAGAATGACCAATATCACAAAATATTCAAATAAAACTACCAGACTTTAAAGAAAAAATGAAAAATCCTTTGACATCTAATCAGTGAATGAGTTATAAGAGAAAGAAAATTAGATTATCCTGAAGCATTTCTATTCCAGTGTTTCTCCAGAAGCAAATGGAGCACATATTTAAGATACTCAAAGAAAGAAAATACAAGCCAAGGATTTTATATGCAGCAAAACTGACATTCAAGTGCAAAGGGCATAAACTGTCATCAACATATGCAAACAAAAAGTAGGCAATATTGGTCCCATGAACCCTTTTTGAGAAACATACTACAGTATGAGCTTCAGCCATGCAAAATGACTAAAGAAACATTTAACATAACGACTGGTGATGAGTAATAAACATGCAGTTACAGTATTAGTTATATAAACATGTAATTACAGTATTAGTTATATAACTAATACTAAATGAGAGCTAAAAGGGGAAGATTATAGTATGCAATGGCTGATGTTCAAATAATGTAGATAATTATTCTTAAAGGGGGTAGAATGAGGATACAATATGCAACAATTTTGTTTGTTTGTTTTGTTTTTTGGTTTTTGTTTTGAGACAGAGTCTCACTCTGTTGCCCAGGTGAAGTGCAATGGAGTGGTCTCAGCTCACTGCAAACTCCTCCTCCCAGGTGCAAACGATTCTCCTGCCTCAGCCTCCCGAGTAGCTGGGACTACAGGTGTGCGCCATCATGCCCAGCTAATTTTTTTGTGTTTTTAGTAGAGACAGGGTTTCACTATGTTGGACAGGCTCATCTCTAACTCCTGACCTTGTGATCTGCCTACCTTGGCCTCCCAGAGTGCTGGGATTACAGGCATGAGCCACCGTGCCCGGCTGCAAAAATGTATTTTAACTGCTCTCAGTAATAACATTGGTGGCAGTGGTATTACTATTATTCTGAGGTTATTTCGTGTAAACATGGGATTAAGTAAATGATTATGGCATATTCTAACTCTTTCATATCTTGTGTCCTTGAGAAACAAGATTCTTGGTATAAAAGAAAGGAGGTCAAAATGTGATATAGAAGAGGTTGAATTTTATAACTCTGTGGTTATGAATTAGATGTATCAATCTGAACTCAGAAGATACAGTCATGCACTACATAACAATGTTTTAGTCAACAACAGACCATGTGTATGACGATTGTCCCAGGAGATTATAATGGAGTTTTCATATCATATTTCTACTGTAACTTTTCCTATGTTTGGATACACAGAAACTTACCACTGTGGTACAACTGCCTACAGTACTCAGTACAGTACCATGCTGTATAGTTTGTAGCTCAGGGGTATTAGGACATATCACACATCCTAGACATGTGTCCATTTCACATAGCCTGGGTATGTGATATGTCCAAACCTAGGCTGTACCATTGAGGTTTGTGTAAGTATACTCTGTAATGTTCACACAGTGATGAAACAGCCTAACAACTTACTTCTCAGAATGTATCCCCTTTGTTTAAGTGATGAGTAACTGTATTTTATCTCTTTTTTGGTTTGGATTTTGTTTATTTGTTTGTTTGTTTGTTTTTTGAGATGGAGTCTTGCTCTGTAGCGTAGGCTGGAGTACAGTGGCATGGTCTCGGCTCACTGCAACCTCCGCCTCCCAGGTCCCAGCGATTCTCCCACCTCAGCCTCCTGAGTAGCTGGGATTACAAGTGCGCACCACCATGTCTGGCTAAGTTTTTGTATTTTTAGTAGAGATGGGGTTTCACTGTGTTGCCCAGGCTGATCTTGAACTCCTGAGCTCAGGCAATCCACCCACCTTGGCCTCCCAAATGTATTTTATCTTTTAAAAGAAAAAAATGTACACATACATATAATATCTTAGCTCTGTTCACTAAAGGAGCCTGATGATGATGACCAGCCTAATAGCATTGATTATCCCTAGCACCCAGATTGGTTGAAATACTATTTTCCACTAAATAAAACTAAAACTTCTTGGGGAGATTGTTGATTCCTGATCTGGGGCAGAAAATGTGTGGAAGATGGACCTGGAGCATTTTCTTATACTGGAAAAGAGGGAGTTACCAAGCTATTAAGGTGTAAAAGGACTCAGTGCCAACTTGAAGAGGCTCCCATCAGCCAGAGATGGGAAAATTTGAGCTTCTAAAGGATAATAATTGCAATTGATTAAAACCCATCAATCAGTGAGTTAATAATGATATTTTAAATGATTTTTTAAAAACTAATGGGTAGCCTTGAGAGAATGATATGAAACCAATTCATTATCTTAAATGAAGCATTTATTCTGCCTTCCTGTATAAAACATACCATGGGTAATCAAATACTAATGAGGATATGTGTCTCTTTATAAAGGTACTCTACCTAATAAATGAAAAAATTAAAGAATTCAAATGCCACCATTTTTCCATCCCCGATGAATTAATAAGTGTAGGCATGTAGAATTAATGGCTGGTAGTATTACAAAAAGAGAGACAATCAGAAATTATGTGCCTCCTAATGAAAGAGTACAGCAGCCCTGTAGTCCTGCCAAAGGTATTGAACCCAAGTCTGATCAAACCTCTGGATTCAGCTACTCATTTGCAAGAAATACAAAAGACTACAACAACGTGTTGAACTGCACCGCAAATGTGCATCACCAAATTCCAGACAGTGGGAAACTATAGGTCAAATGGTACAGGTCTTCAATAGATAAAATGAAAGAAAAAGAAAGTGATGGAGAAGGATTCTGTATATTAGAGATTTAAAAGACATATAATAACTTTTAGGAGGCAAGACTAAACTATAGTGTCTAGAAAAGTACACTGAGGTGATAAAACTACAAAGTAACATAAGAAAGTGATCACTGTAAAAAGTCAGGATAAGGACTTCTGCTTCTGATTAGGATGCAATACAGGAACCAGATTACCTTCCTTCTCAAAAGAACTAAAATACTAGACCAAATACGTGGAAGGAAACAAATCTCTGTTTTCAGACATTGGATATCTGGCTTCAAATAATAGTGATCCCTGAGAGAGGGGTAAAATTGCCCCAGCTTACTCCCTGGAGAGACTATTCAGGCCAGAACACAGAGAAGGGGGACCCACCAGTCTCCCTGAGTTGAGAAGGCAATGCTGGGAGTTCATGGAAGTCATGTGGCTAGGGTCCACTGAGCAAAGTACTGGTGAGGAGAGAGGTGCCCAGAGAGAGCTCCAGACATGTATATGCGGCACTGCTTGAGTATTCATCAGCACATGTGTGTAAGGCAACTACCCAAAGCTTGGAAAAGAACCACTTAAAACAAGTAAGATAAATATTTCTGGAGCTTGCATAGAACCAGAAAAAGTCCATAGTCTCATCTACCAGAGTGGACAACCTCGAAATTCATGAGGCATTGAGTAGTGAGGCAAAATCAGTCCTAGAACAAAAGTTGTTCTGATCCCAGCTAACAGCACTTAAAACCAAGCATCAAAATAGTTAAACTGTTTCCATAATGAGCAGAGAAATTACACAAAAAAGATAGAATTAGTAGATGAGGATGTAAAACAGTTATAATTATAGTTCATATATTCAATGAAGCAGAAGGAAGATTGAGCATACAGAGATATGAAAGGTAGATTTTTTTAAATAAAGATCCAAATGAATTTCTAGAGATGAAAACTACAACATAAGAGATTTTTAAAACACACTGGACCAAATGAACAGCATATTAGACACTGTAAAAGAGTAATGAACTTGAGGATATAGCAACTGAAATTATACAAAATGAAACACACAGGAAAAAAGACTGAAAAAAATAAATGAAGCATCACTGAGCAGTGGGATAACTTCCAGCAGCCTAAAAATGGTGTCCCCAAAGGACAGAAAACAGAAGGAAGTAGGGCCAAAAAGAAATTTTTTAAGAAATAATAGCTGAAAATTTTTCAAGTTTGGTTAAAATTACTGAACCCACAGATCCAAGAAGCTCAATGAACCCAAAGCACAAGAACCTTTACCAAGGCATATCATAGTCAAATTGCTTAACACTGGTGAAAAAGATAAAGTCTTATAAACAGAAGAGGAACAAAGATAAGAATACAACTGACTTCTTGATAATAAATATATCTTGAAAATAATACATCCCAGAATACAATGAAACAACAATTTTTAAGTACTAGAGGAGGGAAAAAAACCTGTCATCCTATAATTTTATACCCAGCAAAAATATCTCAAAAAACAAAAGTGAAATAAAGACTTTTTCAGGCATAGAAAACTGAAAGAATTTACTAGCTGTAGACCTGCACTTCAGGAAATGTTAAAGTCCTTCTGGAACAAAGACAAATATAACAGACAGAAATCTGATCAATACAAAGAAATGAAGAGCACCAGAAACAGTTAATATGTGGGTGAATATAAAAGTGATTTTTAAAAAACTCTTTAAGAGATAATTGACAGTTTAAAGAAAAAATAATAACAATGTATGATGGGGCCTATAACATACATGTAGAAGTTATAATGATAAAACGTTAACCTATGATAAAATTCAAAGCAGTGACTACTAATGTGGGAATCCAGGTGGTCTGAGCTGGTGATAGGGCAGATTCGGGAATTCCTGGAATGATTGACAAGGTTCTATTTCTTTATGTGGGTATTGGTTACAAATGTGTTCACCTTGTGATAACTCATGTTAAGTTATATATTTGTGTTGTTTTATAACACAAAAGCTTTAAGAGCAATTGAATGTGAATCATTTCATTTTTGTGAACTATATAGATGTGTAGAGGAAAATACAGAAAGGATATGAAATAAGATTAACAGTAGTTATTACATGGGTATTGAGATTAAGGGTGAGGGCTACTTTTCTATTTTTTCCAAAATGGCTATATAAATATTATTTACTTTTGTAATGAGGAAAAATAAGTAAAAACAAATATTCTCAATGGAAATACTTTCATTGTATATGTTTCCTTGAGAACAAAATTCATAACTTTGCAATCACTTCACTACCTTGGCTTCTTTGCTTTCATTTTTACATCAGTCCTGCCCATCCCTATCTGCATTTGCTCTGTGGTATGTGCTAGCAACCAGAATTAAGGAACTGGTAGGCATTTTAAAAATTTTGTGTACAGTCTAGGCACAGTAGCTCATGCCTCTAATTCCAGCACTTTAGGAAGCCAAGGTGGGAGGATCACTTGAAGCCAGAACTTTGAGACCAGCCTGGACAACAAAGTGAGACCCCATCTCTACAAAAAATAAAATTATCGGCTGGGTGCAGTGGCTCACGTCTGTAATCCTAGCACTCTGGGAGGCAGATCACTTGAAGGCAGAAGTTCGAGACCAGCCTGGCTAACATGGTAAAACCCCATCTCTACTAAAAAATAACAACAAAAATTAGCTGGGCGTGGTGGCGCACGTCTGTAATCCCAGCTACTTGGGAGGCTGAGGCAGGAGAATTGCTTAAACCCAGGAGATGGAGATTGCAGTGAGCCAAGACTGCGCCACTGCACTCCAGCCTGGGTGACAGAGCGAGACTCCATCTCAAAAAATAAAAATATAAATATAAAAATATTAGCCAGATGCAGTAATGCACACCTGTAGTCTCAGCTACTCAGGAGGCTGAGGCAGGAACATAGCTTGATCCCAGAAGCTCAAGGTTGCAGTGAGCTATGATTTCACCACTGCACTCCAGCCTGGGAAACAGAGCAAGACTTTATCTCTAAAAAAAATAAAATAATTAAATAATTAAACTTTTATGTACAGAATCAAAATAAAAACAGCTACAATTACATTTTTAAAGAACTTCTTGTTCTAGCTGATAATAATGTTTGGCTGTGAGACGGGAGGTGAGGAACAGTTATCTCGAAGCCGGAGTTTGCAATCTGCTACCCTGGAGATTTCTCTGGGAGACTTTGCATGGTTCAGAGGATCTTGTGATTGTTTTGTAAGCAAGGAGGTGCTGCATTTACAAATGCTGTAGAAACAGCCCTGTGTTTTTAATATTCTAAACAGAAATACAGAGTGCCTCTAAATTTCATCTGACAGAAACCTTATGCCTATATTAGCTGTATCCAAAAATAAGAACAAGCCTAAATGAAGACTGCCACAAACCTTTAGCATCAGCAAAAGGCTGTATCTCAAGGGAGAGAATATCAGCACAAAGAAAATACCAGGTTTAACTAGAAGGACCTGATAAAGACATATCCTACTGCACAGTTCATTGCTCAGAGAGCAAGCAGGAAAGTGAAAAATATACCATGAATGTCCATTGTTTGTGAATGGCTAGGGTTAGGTCAAGTAAGGCTAGTCATATAGAATATCAGCCCTATTATAGTTCCCAAGAAAACACCGCACACATTCTAAAGATTAGCAAAGGGACTACAGCACACTAAAAAGGGACGGGGGATGAGAATGCCTCATTTGATTATTGATTTAATTTACAAATGTGAAAAGGAGTGTACATGGGATGTCATGTATTCTAAGTATATATAATGCAGGGTCTGTTTCATGGTAACAGAATTCAAAAATTAGGATTTTATCTAACCTTTGAGCAATATAAGAAAATTTCAGGCCTGGCGCAATGGGTCACACCTGTAATGCCAGCACTTTGGGAGGCTGAGGCAGGAGGATCTCTTGAAGCCAGGAGTTTGAGACTATCCTGGGCAACAAAGTAAAACCCTATCTCTACAGATAAAGAAATAAATGATAAATTAAAAAACTAAAATTGAAACTAGTTCCACAAGAGGCATTGGGGGCTATTAATTTAATTGAATCATTCATAGATATTACCATTTTAAGGGTATATTGGTATGAGCTAAAGGTTATCTGGACACTCTGTTTGGAAAACAGAAACATGTACATATGAGAGTTACTCTGAGGGTTTATTCTAAAAAGAAAAAATCTGATGGTGAACATTTGCTTCCTCGGGTTATGTGCTATAATGTCCCCAACATAATTTTCCTGAAAAATGACTATATGGGTTACCAAAACAAACATATACATCACCGCAACACTTTGTAGTAACATATGCAGTGCTTTAAGCCAGCTCAAAGATGTATAACGTAGAACTGGAATCATTTCCTAGACAGAGGACCACTAGCAATAACCTTTAATAGCCCAGGGTCTCCAGGGGCACATTTAAGGCAGGATTCCTAGAGGCTGCATTTTGGCAGCCACTGTGGAATGAAATAAACACTTTGGAGCAGAGCAGGAAGTCCTGCTGTTCAGCACTAGCTGGTTTCAAGCCAATGGTTCCTAATCTCAATGAGCAGCAGCTGTCATAGCCATTCTGCAGGGATATCTTTTTGAAAGTTCTTAAAGATCTTAATTGTGACCTTCCCCTCTGGCTCTAAGTAAGGTTCTTCTTGCTCACCTGTCATATAATTGGGAGCCCTCAATTTCATGATCAGCAACACAAAATGAAGTGCAGAATACTCTTATCAAATAAGCTGGAAGAAAGGGACAATCAGAGAGACAGGCAGCATGATGTACTAGAAAGAGAAGTGGTCCTCCTGGCAAAACCTGACGCAAGGGACAGGCTGCTGCGACCTTGTACAGATAACTCATCAGTAAATCTACTTAACATGCCTCTTTGGAGAGTATCGTCTTAGTCCTTTTGAGTGGCTACAACAAAATGCACTCATCCCTTGATACCTGTGGGATACTGGTTCCAGAACCTCCTGTGGATACCAGAACTCGATGATACTCCAATCCCTGTTAAAAAATAGTGTAGTATTTGCATATAACCTATGCACCCCCTTTCATATAATTTAAATCATAGGTAGATTACTTATAAAATGTAATACAATGTAAATGCTAGGTAAATGATCATCATGCTGTGTTGTTTAAGGAATAATGACAAGAGAATATTCTGTACATTTTTAGTACAGATGCAATAATTTTTCCAAATATTTTTGATCCATAGTTACTTGAATCCACAAATGCAGAATCCACAGATATGGGGGAATGACTGCACCTTAGACTAGGTAATTCATAAACAATAGAAATTTATTGTTCAGTTCTGGAGGCTGGGACACCTAAGATCAAGGTGTCAGCAGCTTCAGTGTCTGGTGAGGGCTTGCTCATCAGAGATGACACCTTCTTGCTGCATTCTCACATGGCAGAAGAGAAGACAAGCTTCCTCCAGCCTCTCAAAAGGGCACTAATCCCATTCATGAGGTCTCCATCCTCATGATCTAATCACCTCCTAAAGACCCCACCTCTTGTAGTACTATTGCATTGGAGGTTAGGTTTCAATATATGAATTCTGGAGGATACAAACACTCAGACCACAGCAAGTATCTTTTTATGAAAATAGGCATGTGTAAATAAGGCAATTGGACTGTGTTAACTTCTCAACATAAAGCACAATTGCAAAAATTCTTAGTTGAATCACTTTGGAGTCTATTCACAACAATTTCCCATATTAAGGCCTCAGCCTGCCATTCCAAAGATACCTTCCTGTGAACCTGCTCTCAGGCACTGAATGAACTGCTAGGCTGGCACACCAGCCGCACCCCCACCTGGCCAACTTCCAACCTGTGCCTCTAATCATGCCTTCTCCCATCTCCACCTACTGAAATCCCATGCAGCCTTCCACATTCAGCTCAAATGCCATCTTCTTCATGAAATTTTCTATCAAAGGGGCTGATAAACAGAAAAGGGAGAGGGATGAGAGCCAGGGAGAGATTTGCTGCCACTTGATGGCTTTAGCTTTGCAAAGGCAGCAAGAAACACAGGGGCCTTAGCCGGGCGAGGTGGCGGGTGCCTGTAGTCCCAGCTACTCGGGAGGCTGAGGCAGGAGAATGGCGTGAACCCGGGAGGCGGAGCTCACAGCACTCCAGCCTGGGCGACAGAGCGAGACTCCGTCTCAAAAAAGAAAAAAAAAAAGAAGAAACACAGGGGCTTGAGTCTGAAAACCAACATGGTGAGATTTCCCAACAGTGGCACAGGCACTAAAAAGGCAGTGAAAGCTCAGCAAGTGAGGTGTTAAAACACAGGCGGGGTGACCATCTGTCCAGGCTATCACACACAGAATTTTCACGCTGGGTGGGTGGTACAAGGGATGACCCTACATCCCTTCCATGATTCTAAGTTGTGTCATGGCCATGGGTTCAAAACAGTAAGTTTCAAGTTAGAGCCAAATTTTGTTGAAGATCCAGTTTATGATTCTCTAATCTTACCTGCCCATTTTCCTGATAAATTTTTTATTTAAAAAGAAATACAGCCTTCAGTCTAGCTACTTTGGAGGCTGAGGTGGGAGGATCGCTTGAGCCCAGGAGTTCAAGGCTGCAGTGCGTCATGATTGCACCACTATACTCAATCATGGGGCAACAGAACAAGACTGTCTCTTTAAAAAAAAAGTTTTTAAGTAATATAAGCCATTTTATAAAAGGTGGAGAGAAAGCAACATAGCAGCATAAGAGCAAAGGCTTTAAAGTCAGCCTGCACATGGATATGAATCCTTGTTTTAGACAAGTTACATAACCACTGCCAGTCTCACTTTCCTCACCTGTAAAGTGGGCTGAAGAACAGAACATCATAAGGGGTTGATGTAAGGAGTACATGAGTTAATACACATAAAGCAGTTAGTGTAGTATATAGCATATAGCAAGCATACAATAACAGTTCATTACTATCAATATCACTACCATTATTAAAGTGCTTTGCAGGTCCTGACACATGGAAAATGTATAATAAATAACAACTATCAAGATTTTTTAATTCTTTTTTTTTTTATAGAGATGGGGTTTCCCTATGTTGCCCAGGCTTATCTTGAACTCCTGAGCTCAAGTGATCTGTTCACCTCAGCTTCCCAAAGTCCTGGGATTACAGGCATGAGCCACTGCCCCCAGTCCATCAATATTATTATAATACATGTAAGTTTATATATCAAATGCCTTTCATTTTAAGTAAGATAAATACATAACCATTCATTTTAAAGATTAATTTTAGATTCATTGTAAAGCAAATATTTAAAGACATCATTACAAAAGTAGAATTTGGTATACAGGCCCCCTCTGGTTAAGGGATAATAGTGGTTAGTTATTACCATTTTACAGATGATAAAACTCAGAGATTCTATTAATTGCCCAAGGTAGAGAAACTAAAACTAGAACTGAGTCTTTAGTTTCTAAGTTCCTTCTTCCTTCCACAAACCATGCAAATAAAAATAAAATATATTGGAAGTATGGTAGCATGCCAAGAGTTAATCTATTTATCCAGCTGAGAGATGTGTTTCTTCTTCCACTGTTTAACATTTCTGAGGCTTTTACCTCCTTTATGTGAAAAAGACAAGAAATCTTTATTCTACATGTAATGAAGGATCTCCTACCATAAAACATGGCAGATTAAACACATGTAACGGATTAGTCAGGATACAGATTCTACTGATAATGAATGAGATAAAATGGAGTTGTACTTCTCTTTCATATTACAAGAAGTATTAGAAGGCCTAGATGGCCAGGCACAGTGGTCCACACTTGTAATCCCAGCACTTTGGGAGGCCAAGGTGGGAGAATTGCTTGAGGCCAGGAGGTCTAGGCCAGCCTGGACAACATAGCAAGACCCTCTCTTAAAAAAAAAAAAGGCCAAGGCTAATAGGGTACCCTACAATGTTGGAAACTCATATTCCTTCCCTTTTGGTGCTCAGCCTTTCCAGGATGCCACTCTCTTCTGCATGGTTGAGGCTAGTTCACCACTATAGCCATGTTGCTTCCAGGCAACAAGAAAAGATATGCCTCTTGCCTTTAAGAGCATGATTTAGAGCCAGGTGCAGTGGCTCAGGCCTGTAATCCCAACACTTTGGAAGGCCAAGGCAGGCAGATTGCTTGAACCCGGGAGACTGAGGTTGCAGTGAGCTGAGATCTCACCACTGCACTCCAGCCTTGGTGACAGAATGAGACTCTGTCAAAAAAAAAAAAAAAACAACCTAATACAAACAGTATTTTACTGTAGCAAGCTGAAAGGATATGCTGCCAGGGATGAAGGAAAGAAAGATGTCAGCTGTTTGGGGTAGGGTATGAGGGTGGCTCCTCAAATCTCCAGGTCCTCGCAGGACACATGCTCAAGGTGGTGAAGACCTTCTACTTGCCTACAGTGACATCCTGCAGGAAGCCTAAAGAGGCATTTGCAAAGTTTCTGCTGCTTCCAGTCTGGTCATCCTGAAACTTCAAAATCATTACTATACATGATTGCAAAATCACCTTGCATAAGTTGCAGAATCTAACATCTAGGTCAAGGGTACAACTTCATACCATACCACAGCTCCATCTTGCTACACTGTTCACAGTTATATTGAAAATGACAGGCATCACCCATGCACAGCTGTATGGCAGCATTGTTACTAGGCACAGTTATCTCCAGCATTACATGGCCTGGGAGGTTGTGAACAGGATCTGCCGAAAAGCACAAAGATAGTTAAGCCAAAGTGGGTAAAAGGCAATTATTATTTTCAGGAAAAACAAATATTGGACAAGATAGGAAGTATAGCATACTATATGGCTCTGCTGTAATAACTATATGATCACAATCATATTAATTTAACCAAAAACTGTGATATAACTGTATCAAGGGGATAGGAAAAAAGGAAGTGGGAAGGAAAGAAAGAGTGTAAGGGAACTAAATCCTCATTTCACAGTAATAAATCACTAGGAATAGTTTCTCAAACTGATAAGTCAAGAAACAGTGTTACATTCCTTTTTCTTTTTCTCTCTTTCTTCCCTTCCTTCCTTCCTTTATTTCTTTCTAGATGTATGTAGATAAATATCAGAAGAAACAGCTAAGAATTTACACTGCTTACCTTTGGAGACGAGCCGTGGAACAGGAAAAAAGTAGAGCAGGAAAATGCTGTTTTTTGCTAAGAGCCATTTAGGATTATTTGACATTTAAAGCAAGAGGAAGGGGAGAAAACAAATGAGTATAGCATAACTTGTGGTGAGTACTACAAAGCAGAGGTTGGCAAATGATGGCCCTAAGAACAAATTTAGCCCACAGACTATTTTTATGCAGTCCATAAGCTAAGAATAATTTTTACATTTTTAAATGGTTCAATAAAAACCAAACAAAGAGGCCAGGTGTGGTGGCTCCCACCTATAGTCTTGGCACTTTGGGAGGCTGAGGCGGACAGATTGCTTGAGCTCCGGAGTTCAAGATCAGCCTGGACAACATGGCAAAACCCTGTCTGTACAAACAATGCCAAAAAATTAGCCAGGCATGGTGGTGCATGCCTGTGGTCCCAGCTACTTGGGAGGCAGAGATGGAAGGATCACTTGGGCCCAGGAGATTAAATCTGCAGTAAGCCATGATCGTGCCACTGAACTCCAGTCTAGGTGACAAACCAAGACCCTGTCTCCAAAAACACTTAAAAATAAATAAAAAATAGAAAAATAAACAAAGAATATGTGATTACACATAAAAATTAGGTAAAATTCACATTTTATTTTTAAAAATTTAATATATAAAATTCATTACTGTCCAACATTGATAGATGAACATTTATGATCAGTTTTGATTACAGCAAACACTAAATTTGACTTCCAATTAAGAGAAATGTTAAAACCCCTAAAACAGAACTCCATTCTTCTCATTAGTAGGCCTGTATTACAAAAAAATTGTACTCCATTATTATTATTATATTTAGAATTTTATTTAGAATTTACAAAAATGGTGGAAATTTGTTTTCTCTTCTACTGTAAGTACTTACATAATTTTGCCTCTTGGCTCACAGATCTAAAATACTCACAATCTGGCCCTTTATGTAAAAAGTTCATCCATCTTTGCTGCAAAGGAAGGAATGAAGTTTCTCAGAGCACATAACAAAGGAACCAGGGCTCGGCTGGTAAGAATGGGAGCCAGGGAAGGCCACAGATGATGGCTCATGCCTGTAATCCCAGCAGGGGAGGCCGAGTTGGGCAGATCACCTGAGGTCAGAGTTCAAGACCAGCCTGGCCAGTATGGCGAAACCCCATCTGTACTAAAAATACAAACATTAGCCAGGCATGGTGGTGTGCACCTGTCGTCCCAGTTACTTAGGAGGCTGAGGCAAGAGAATAACTTGAACCCAGAAGGAGGCTGCAGTGAGCGCCACTGCACTCCAGCCTGGGCAACAGAGTGAGACTGCCTCAAAGGAAAAAAAAAAAAGAGAGAGAGAATGGGAGGCTGGGGAAAGGTAAGAAGATGGAATGATTAGCTACCTTAAGTAGTGGAAATCCCTTTGAGAACCTGCTGAAAAAAAGCATAAGATGGATCTTTTCAACAGAAATGCACATACATTCAACATTTCAGACCCTTAGT
>NW_012113141.1:3254975-3260897 GCF_000951035.1 Colobus angolensis palliatus
TTGTGTACATGTACCCTAGAATTTAAAGTATAAAAAAAAAAGAAAGAGAAATAGAGGGTCAACTGTACGATTTTATCTGTCAATTATACCTCAGTAAAGCTGGGGGTGGGAGTCCAGGAATAAATAGATAAACAGATAAATAGTTTGAGTATCTTCTTTGTGGCAGGGGTCAGGGGCTGGGGAGAGGTGGAGATAAGGCAGAGAGCCTTCTCTTCTTTTCCATTTCGATTTCTCCTAGCCTAGAATCTTCTTTTCTTTTAGTATTAATAGAAAGTTCTAATTTTTAATGAGGGCCATCCGCGGTGCCTAGAGATAAAGTAGCCATGGTCATTCAAGGGTGATTTGTCTCCTTGTCCTCCAGAAAACAATCAAAGGCTTGAGCTCAACCCCATGGGCCTATATCTACCCAATCAGAACAGTGAGTTATCACAGAACCACAGCTCTATGAATGCTTTACTTGGATTTTTTTTTTCCAGAAAGAACATGTTTCTCATGCAGCAATCTTAACAAATGCAAGTGGGCTCCATTTCTTGGCTTTGAGGTAATGAAAAATTAATTACCATACCTTACAAGTAATAGTTTCCACTCACAGCACCCCTTTAGAAGTAAATATATCATAAATAGTTACTATTATACCAATGGCTGGTGGATTGGACAGCCTGTCGTCCATAAATCTTTTTTCAACAGACATGTTATTTCTTCTGGGGGAACAAACAGATTTGTTTTAGATCAGAGAGTCAACTGACAGATGGCCTTTGTAAAAACACACCATTTGTATCCATTTGTATAAATAAATTATAGTTTCATGATGGTATTCTGCATTTGTGGATTTGGAAAATCAATGCCCCCATTCTCCAGACTGGGCCTAAACTGTAAAGAGCAATTTTGTTTAGGTGTGAGGTCACATTGCACACATCTGCCAACACAGATGCTAAAGTCCAAACTCTCTGGATGCTTGCTGCCACTTCTCATCACAATTGTCACAAAGAACCCTGCCTGGGGGTAACAGGATGATCTCCCAGAGAGCTCCGCAATGGATCAGAGCAAGTTACCAACTGGCACACTCCCCTTAGCTCTGGGCTCTGTTTCTATTAAATGTAATGACACCACGTGCCTTATTTTCCTAACCACAACTTTGCATAATTGGGGCTGACAGTGTATTTGTCTTTAAAAACCTGAAACACTTCATTTTCTTTTATCATACAGTTCATCAGTTAAATGCTAAACATTCAGTAGATTCCTTTAAAATCCAAACCAGCCCTGACTCTGAGCACACTGAAATCTCAGTCATTACTCATCTTACAAGGTATACACATGTAACATATGCATCAAATATTTCTTGATTCATATATAAATGTATATATCTAAATACGCATCTATACACACACATATCTACTCATGCAAATCCCCTTTCCCAGAACCAAAGAGTCAGAACTTAGTATCAAAAAAGACATAGTTTGTTACTGTTTTTAAGAACCAGGACTAGTAAAATATTTCTTTTGTTAGGAGACCAAGACATTGATTTTAGCCAGAAATTCTAAGTACAGTCTTTGTTGGCCCGATGATTGCCTGTGTGTCCTTTTTTTAAGGACATTACCCCTCCACCCATGATTAAGATCCTAAAGTCATCAGTCGTGATAAAGGAAATAAAAGTTTAACATAAATCATGTTCACTATTCAAAATATAACAACAGGAAAGACTTTGTAAGTTTCCAGCTTTAAAAAAAAATTTGTGTGTCAAATTGCCTAGTATTTTCCTAGCTATAAGGTACTTTTGGAAGCTGTGTTTATTCTTTCACATAGTGGGATACTGTTAGCCTGGTGCTTTGTCTGCATTCATAACCTCAATCTCCCACGTTGCTATTTAGAGTTATACCAGTTGGTGCCTTGATAAAATTAATACAGTGTCTAGAGTTCCTAACTTACATCCAAAGAAGTGCATAAACCAGTGATTTCCATCTGTTTATATGACACTCCCAGGGAATCTCAGGTTACTTCAAAGGAGATCAGAAATTCCCAAATAAAATTAATTTAGATCCACAAATCTTACATATATAGTTACATATGCCAGATATAAATATATACCCACATGCACATAGTACTTCTGGAAGAGGCAACGTCAGGAAATTACTAAGGTAATTGCATACTAAGATCCTAGAAGGGTAAAATGATCACAAATTATAATATGTATCGTAAACTAGATTAGAACTAATCATGGAAAATAAAAGTCCACTCGATTTACACAAAATCACAAATTTGGATCATGAAAAAGAAAAAGGGTTTGGGGGGTAAATCAACAAAGTTATTTTTGAAGTAGATGATTTTGTGGATGAATTACTAGCAACCCAATAGGACAGAAATCTGGTTGGATGACTGATTCATTTGATTCTCTTTTTTATCTCTAAATTATGTTACATGCCTGTCTGTAAATGGAGAAGCTCTTCATCCTGCATCTCAATAAAAGTATTAAAGACATCTTTGCTGTAATGGAGTCAACTCACAATCAATACCTGTATTGATAATATTACACACACATACAGGTCAAGGATTAAGAAAATGTTTTCAGTGCAACTGTAATCAACTGACCCTCCTGTAATTAGGCTGTTTGCTGACTCCTTGGGGACATTTATTGGGAGGGGTCCAAGGACCCCTCTTAGACTCAAATCATGTGACCGAGTGCAAAATTCCTTTGCTTAAAATACACCACTTCTCCACCTTCAGATTAAGGCGGTGATTAAGAGTGTGGATCTGCCACTTCCTAACTCTGCAACTGTAGGAAAGTTTCTCATCCACTCCCTGCCTCAGTTTGTCTGTAAAAAGGAGAAAACAGTACTTGCCCCACACAAGTGTTGAAAGGATGAAATAAGTTAGTAAGGATAAAGTGCTTAGTACGGTGCACACAGTAAACATTCAATAAGTGTAAGCTCTTATCATTCTTTATTATTCAACTTGTCAGAGGTTCCCCGAGCTAGAGGCCACTGCAGAACTCTAGATCACTCATCAATTTATGATCATGTTGACTTTTTAAAATGTATTTTAATTTTCTGCAATATTATATGATACTATCTCAGTGTTAACTTTTTATGCGTTAAATGTTCGGTATTGAACATACATAATTCAACTAGATCTGCAGATTAAGTGGCATATTTGTTCCCTATACATCCTGAAAAGTTTGGAATTGGTGGAAATTGCATTGACTGGGTATCTGGACATGCACTGGAGGATCTCCCACTAATGTCCTGCGAGGCCGTGGCTGAGTCATTTCACCCATCCAAATACCAGATTTCTTCCTATAACAAAGGTTTGGACTAGGTGAACTCTAAGAACCCTTTTATCCTAAGAACCAGAGTATTATGAAGCTGACATCCTCCTTGATTTTCTGAGTTGTGACAGCATCATCTGTCTGAAGAAACCAATCAGTATGAAATGGAAGAATCCTAACCAGTAAACTTCCTAGATTCAGCCTCTCTCAGGATAGCACACAACAAAATGCTAGGATGAACTATTATATAAAATTCACATAAAAATGACCACATATGCCACTTTTATTGGGAAATTACAGGGCAAATGTGAATCTAATATCTACTGATGAATTATTCAACTATATTTCAGTCAGCCTGGCTGGCTGGATGACAGAGTATGAGTATTTTTCAAGCACTCATAGAAAACTCCTGAACTCTCTTGACTGTTGGCCTGAAGGTTATTTCTGGTGAAGAATGGACACCTGAATGTATAAGAAGGGACACCCTTTCTCTAGGAATCGGAAAGGACATCATTATGGGATGCCCCAGGGGTTCATTTGAAACCTTTTAAATATACATCTTGGGGAAAGAAGACTTTATCCTGACTGGATAGCTAACCTGGAAAATACCTTCCAAGACAGAGAACAGTGAGGTCATACACAGAGGGCGTGAAAGGCTTAGGAAAAGAGTAAAGGAAGCCCCAAGAAATGGAAACTGTTGAGTCCAGGGGAGTTTGAGAAGCCATAGGAGACTGAAATAGAGATTTATTCACATGTTGATGATATATGCGTGATTTGGAGGAAGTCAGAGAGAAAGATGACTGATTTCTCAGCAAACACACTTTAAAATGCACATGTTCTAAACCTAACTTGCTATCTATAAATGCCAGCCATAGCCATGATTAACTAGTAGAGACGCAGAGGGTGGTAGGCATGGGTTCTTCCCACTCAGGCACTGGGAGGCTTTCAGTCACTCCAAAGTCCCCACTGCCTAAATAGTTACAAGTTTGTAGCAGCAAATGTACACAATATTACCAAATGTAACAGCTTTAAAAATCATCCATTTGGCCAAGGCTGGAGAATTCTGTTTGCACCGGTTTCTCTTTTTGGAAGAGATCAAAATGTTGCCTCTCACAGTCCTTTGACTGAAGGAGAAATCAGAGGAAACCTGGATGGTCCACAGCAAGTTAGCGTTTCCCACTGAAATAAACACATTCCTTTGACTCCCCTCCAGCCATGGAGCCCTGGCCAACATCTCACAATACAAAGCCGAGACTGGCTTCCAGTAGGAACACAGCAACTGCTAATCCCCATTACCACACCCGACAGTGTCCACCACACCCCCATAAAGATGCATTTTCTAGTAACTAATAAAAACTGGTCCTGAAGACAATAGACTCGCGCTCATCCAAATACCCGTTGGGATATTACAAATTAACACCTTGTAAAGCAACCCAATTAAAAAGTATGCCCATACACACAGTCTCACCCACCAAAACATACATCTGCCTTTCCAAATATTATGCAACGCTGGATTCTAAATGGGTCTTAATTTCTAAAAAGCCTACAGGCACGGATATAAATTCTCAGTTCTTATGGCTGTGGCCGCCCTATGCACTCTTCCCAGTAGTGGACACAAACGTTAATGTACTTTTTATTACTTAAGGACACAAAAATAAAGAAGGTAGAATTTTTCGCTTTCCCCTTCTAAGGTTCTCCCCAGAGCTGCCAGATGAACGCCCACGCCACCTTCTCCCACCAAAGGTGGATCCCGCTAACAGGAGACTGGATCGTGACCACAGCGCGTCTGTGCCCAGCTCTGGGGAAAGCCTCATCTTAGCAAGTGGCCCTCGGCTCGTCCCGCAGATCGGCCAAGTACGTGGAGGCCGCGCCGTTTCACCATTAATGTTCCTGAAGGACAATAGCTCATCAAGCCCCACCGAAAGCCCCGGACCCGTCGCGGAGCCTGGGCTGGCGGGGGATGAGGCTGAGAGACTCCTCCTAGAGGTGGTTATGTGGAGAAGGAGCAATCCCTTCTCCCTCCTCCTCCTCCCCCCGCTACTATCCGCGGCCCAGAGAACTGCCGCTTGCCGCCATTGACACGCACAGATAGAACCCAAAGAAAGGCAAAGAGTCCTGCCCGGCACCGGCGCCGCGCGGGCCGAACCTGCGCCCGGGGAGGGGCGCGCAGAGGGCACCGGGCGCCCTGAACAGGCGGCGCAGCACCAGGTGAGCCCGCCATGGCGATGGCATTATTGTTTAGGGTGCTCCGGGGTCTGGAAACAAAACGCGCCGCCGGGGCAGTGCAGGGGCCGGAGAGAACCACCTCTGCCTCTCCCCCGAGCCCCTGCGGGCGCACCCCTGATAGCCAACCCACCCCCTGCAAAAACAAATTCTTAAATCCAGCCGCCTAACTTGCTTCCTTGGGCGATAAAGAGGGGGCTACTAAAGAAGTGGTCAAATTCCTGAGGCCAGCGAGGGGCCGGGGGCGTCGAGGGTAATGAGACGAGGAGGAGGGATGCGGGGTTCAGCAGCGGGCCCCAGGCGAGGCTGGACCCGGAGGAAGCGGAGGGCTCCTGGGAATGCGGAGTTTCAGGCGCAGAAGCGGGAGGAGGGTGGCGCCTGGCCGCCGAGGGGCACGGGGCGATGGGTGGGGGACTGCGCAGGGCCCGAGGGAGCCC
>NW_012113141.1:3261112-3289672 GCF_000951035.1 Colobus angolensis palliatus
CGCGGGGCCGGGCACTCCCCTTCGGTTCCCTTTCCGGGGCGCCCGGTGCCTACGCGCGCTGCGCTTTCACCGGGAAATGGCGGCCCCGCCGTGGCTCGCCTGGGCAGTCTGGCTCCCGCTTTGCGCGGGAAAAAATAATAATAATAGAAATAACGAAAAAAGGAATAAAAGTAAACTGGCTGCGGCGCAGGAAAGGGCTCTGCCGGGCGCCGGACGCCGTGCGTATCACTCGCGGGGCGCGGCGGTTGGGGACCAGCCCTGCCTCCTCCGGCTCCCAGCCTGCCGCCCCGGCGCACCTCAGCCCCAAGCCGGCCAGCCCCCCGGATCGCCCGTGGGTGTCCTCCCCCGCCTTTCCTCGCGGGGGCGCCCTCAGTTCTTGCCCTCTTTGTTCCTTACAACAATGGCCAAAGGGGCATTGGTCCCCCAAGGGCCAAACGAGCGTCCTCCAGGAGTTTACCGTCGCGTGCAGTGGACCACCGTGGGCCTGACTGAGGCCTGGTCCTTGCCAGGGTTTTTTGGCAACGGCCCTGGATAAGTGAAGGGATGAAAGGGGCGAGAAGAAATGGGCTGAGAAACCAAAGTGCGGGGCCCTGAGTGTTTGAGGGGATGCGATGGGAACCGCGGCTCCGTTGCCCTAATTTTAAGGGCAGTTCCCCTATCACAGCAGCGCTGGGACTGAGGTGTCCGTCCAGCCTCTGTCCACCTCAGAGGAATTCAAAACAAGGGCCCAGTTCTAAGCCCCACAGACCCCAGGATTCCCTAGGGACGATCAATGCACCACGGCAAATGGTTTCCTCACTTTGTTCATTTGTGTTTGTTTTGAAATCCAATTGTCCCCTCACTGGGCTGCACAGTTGCTACTGAAACGGTTCAATAGGTGAGAGAAAAAGAAAACATTAAGAGGGAGAACATGTCTTCGTCTGTGTTGTTTTGAACCACAAACTAAGCTACACATAATTCTCAATCCGTTTTAAAACACTTCTTATTTTCAGACTAAATGTTCAGAGCTCCAAGATTTGGAAGCATGCTGGTGATTTTTAGAATTGTTTTAGCCTAACATTATATGTAAATAAACGGAGGCACTGCCCGGTGGAAAAGTTTATCTCCCATCGCTTAATTCACATCTTCATAACCCCTCTTTCCTGTAGCCAAATTTCCTTTTAAAACATGCCCAGTTCTCCTCTTCTCTGATTTTTCCTACCCTACCACAGTTACACCTCACCTGGATCCATTAATTGTCAGACTTTACACATTATTAGTGGTTTCCTCTATATCAAAACTCCATAAAAGAATTTACCTCCTTGAATCCAGAATGTCCTGAGGATTCTGACCCTACTCCCTCACGGTTCCATCTTCTGTCTGGTTCCCAGGATTTTTAAGGCGCCTCTGGTCTGCCGTTTCTCAGTGGGTGGGACACCCTGCTAGCTATTGTCCTGAGACAACCACATCTGTTTTCACTGCCTCCTGCTTGCAGAACAGGAGGTGAGTCCCGTCTTAGGCAACTTTAAATGAAAGGTATCTGTAACTTGTTACCAGGGAGGGATGTGCAAAAATTCAGCCAACTTTCCTAAGAATGTTTTTCAACCTTAAGAAATAACCTCCAAGTTAGATGCAGTCTTGGTAAATGGAAAGTATATTGCACAGAGATTAACAAAGAACTTGTGGTTAGAGATCATTCAACAAACACTTATTGAGCACCAGTTCTTTTGCTGTTTGTTTTGTTGTTTTGAGATACGGGTTCTCGCTGCATTGCTCAGACTGGTCTCGAAATCCTGGGTTCAAGGGATCCTCCTGTCTCAGCCTCCTGAGTATACACCAATTCTTAAACACCTCTAGATAGGGAAAGAAACGAAATAAAATATAAGGAAGTCATTGGGCCCTTCTCTTATAAAGCTTACAACCCCCAGCCCAGGAGATAAAATATACATGCAGGTAAAACGAGGTAAAAAGTGATTTTGGCAAGCTAATGGGAAAACAGGTACTTTCATATACTGCTGACGTGTGTAAATTGATATAACCAATTGGGAGAGCAGTTTGGCACTATAAAATTAATAATGTGCACATTCTGTGACCCTCCATTCCATTTCTCAGTATGTCACCCAAAGAAGCAGGCAGCCACGAACTCAGCATGTATAAGGATGTTCATTGCAATTTTGGTCGTTTTGAAGTAGAAAACAGCCTAACAGCCATCAACAGGGAATGGCTAAATAAACTCTGGTGCATCTCTCTTCTGGAATATTATGCAGCAGTTCAAAAAAATGAAGCAGATCTATATATACTGAGACAGGAAAGATCACCAAGATATACTATTAATGAAAAAAGCAAATTGCAAAACAGTACATACTATATGGTACTATTGATATAAAAACAAAATAAAATTATAAATTTCTATAAGTAAAAATGCATACAAAATGGACAGAAAAAGTGTAGAAGATGCCCCCTAAGAGAGACAAGAACTAGAGAAATTGTCAAGAAGGGCTTTAGCCTTATCATTATTAATACCCATCCATAACTTTGTTATAATATTTGAAGTTCTGTAATTTGTTTTTTTGTTTTGTTTTGTTGAGATGAAGTCTCGCTCTGTTGCCCAGGCTGGAGTGCATTGGCACAATCTCAGCTCACTGCAACCTCCGTCTCCCAGGCTCAAGCAATCCTCCTGCCTCAGCCTCCCTAGTAGCTGGTACTACAAGCTTGTGCCACCATGTCTGGCTTATTTTTTGTATTTTAGTAGAGATGGAGTTTCACCATGTTGCCAGGGTGGTCTCAAACTGCTGAGCTCAGGCAATCCGCCCACCTCAGCCTCCCAAAGTGCTGGGATTACAGGCGTGTGCCACTGTGCCCGGCCAAGTTGTGTAATCTGAATTAATGTATGCCTTGCTTGGATAACTAAATACAAGTAATAATTTTAAAGTGATTGATAATACGTAATGATAATATGTAATTGATAATATGTAACGATATGCACAAAAAAACTACAACAATTTGTAAAGGGAAAAGAGGGTTTTGGACTTGAAGGGAGGGTGTTGGGCTAGGCTTTGTAGAGAACGTGGCAGGATTTGGATGCAGAAGGGTAAGGGAGCAAGGCAGGTGGAAGGAAGCTGGATGCAGATGCTGTGTTCCAGCTAGTCCTCATTCTTCAACATGATTATGAGATTCCCTTGCAAGGCTGAGAGTCCTGGCCTGGTCTACCCTGCCAAGGTTCAGGTTGAAGGGTGAACTAAAAGAACCCTCACAATTTTTTTCATTGCAATTTAAGTCTGTGACTGTCTTAAATGCTATATATAGAAGAAAGAGAAAAACGAACCAGTAGAGAAGTATATGAGTTCCAATATGGTATTGAAAGATCATGTTTTTAAAAGGAATGTAGTGAAATCTTGAAGATAGAATCTTTTTCCCCAATATGCACTGGGATGTATATTGGGAATTAGGTTGGAGGGAAAGATAAGTGTTTGGGAGGATAATTCATTTCCCCCAAAAAGTCACAAAAGAGACCTTTTGAAACAAAGTTTTTAAGCCTGGTTTCATTTATTCATATACTGGTTAAAGGAATATTTATTGAGTATCAACTGTGACCTAACACTATGCTAGGTGGCATCTGGGGGTAAAACATGCAACAGCGTGTCGGAACAATAGCCCAGTTGCAGCAGTTGGGGTAAGGGAGCTGGTTCTAGTCTGGTCTCACAGGCCATGGACGAGTCATTCAATGAGCACGTTCCTTTCCAAGCCATTCCTTTCATTGTAGCTACATTTGGGGGGTGGGGGGTGGGAGAATGCTAAATGATTGATCACTCAAGTCCCTTTCAGTCTTAGGTTATGATTTTGTGAATCCTGTGATTTCCAACATTGCAATGACTATGAATTACCAGGCAGATGGAATTTGGAGACTACAGGATTAGACCGGGGGGATCTGACAGTGCCCAGCCTTGGAAAAGCAAAACTATTTGCTGTCATGAGGGTTCTCAGCAGATGATGTGGCTCTCAGGGTTTTCCTAGAGTTAAACTTTCATTATTACCCCTTTACACACACACAACCTCAAACACCATAATAATTGTAGCAGGTGGTTTTGAAATAGAGGGACAAAGAGGCAGAAATATGCCCAAGAAAATGTCAGACTGCATTTCATGAAAATAGTTCTCTATAATGATTTCTTTTGTGGAAATAAATCACAGTAGTTAATGTTTATTAAATGTCTACTACCTGCCAGGTACTCTTCAAGCACCTTACATGTATTAACTCATTTAATTCTGACAGCAGCCCTGTAAGTAGGTACTGTTACTACACCCATCTCAGGAAAAAGAAATGGGGGGTGGTGAGGAAGAACATGCCCAAAGTCACCACACAAGGGACTCCAAGCCAGGCAGCCTGACCCCAAAGCCCTACATCCTTATGCCCACGTGGTAAGAGCAAGGAGCTGCTAGCTTTCCAATGATTCTCAGCTTAACATTTGTGTAGGCAAATTTTTATTTTCAAAACTTATTTGTCTCACTACTTTATCCGACTATGACAAATGAAAGAAAGAATATGAGACTGAGCCACAGAACTCTGTACTTTAAACTGTCTTGTCACAAAGTATTAAATAAGATAAATTTGGTGGTTTCTCTGAAGCCCTTACTGTTCATTTATCCATCTCACCATCCATCATACTTTGCCCGATTTATTTGACTGGCATTGCCAATTTGGACTTGGAATGGAGTAAGTAATTCAAGTCAGAAATCTTATGCTTTGATAGAAATGTGTGTGGTAATATGCATAGACCACCAGTGTACAGACATTTACTCCAACTGACTCTGAGATGTCAGAAGGGTTAGATACACTGACCACGTTTTTTCACTCAAAGTTACAACACATGATCTGGCCAAAGATTTAGGGGTTGTTTCTGGATATGAAAGGCGGTCCTGATGATAAGAGTTTAGATGCCTAAATTTGGGATATTTCTATGACAACAGGATAAAAGCAGAACAAGATAAAATCAAACTTACCCTGGAACCCAGGCCCCGTGCTGTCTGGGCTGGCACTGCCAATGATATATATATACACACAGAATTTTGTAACTTGTATTTTGTGCTCCTGCCTTCGCTGCTCAATAAGACCATTAAAATTAAACAGTGGTGGTGGAGCACAAAGAGGCAAACCCCAATAGCTTATACAATATGCAACATTAAATGTTTAGGTCAGTTGGTAATTCACTGGGTTGCTCATCCGAGTGGTAAACTTCCAAATTGAGCTTTCTTGAAGAATTTCAGTGAAGTGATCATTGACTTAAGTCCCCCGCCAACAACCCTATCACCACTAAACTGAATTTTCACCTCAGCTGTTCCATAGTAAACACTGTAGATTATTGTTTTGGGGTGAAGAAAAAGCAGTCCTAGATATAAAATCAAGCAGATTTTTTCAGGTCCAGTTTTTCTTTTCTATGGTTATCCTGGGTGAAGAAATAGCGACTTCAAAGTGAATGTGACTTACTTATCCTGGCTGCTCCATCGCTGTGAATGTAAGTGACAGGTGCGGCTCAGAGCGAGTCTATTTTGAGCAGCTTACAGGTTGGAGAGGACCTCAGAGGTGAGCTGGTGCAAGGGCTCTCAGGTGGGGCTCCACAGAGCCCAATGCTCCTTGGAGGCCCAAGGCAGGAAAGGTGGGGACCAAGCGTTGAAGTTCCCAGGCACTTGCCCACTCCACCCAGGACAGCTCCCCTTGCATCTTTTTTATATAGTAGAGCCTAATTTCTAGTTTTTTTTTTTTTTTTTTTTTGAGACAGAGTCTCACTGTTGTCACCCAGACTGGAGTGCAGTGGCGTGGTCTTGGCTCACTGCAACCTCTGCCTCCTGGGTTCATGGTTTTCCTGCCTCAGCATCCTAAGTAGCTGGGATTACAGACGTGTGCCACCACACCACCTGGCTAACCTTTGTATATTTAGTAAAGACAGGGTTTCACCATGTTGGCCAGGCTGGTCTCGAACTCCTGACCTCGAGTGATCCTCCCGCCTCGGCCTCCCAAAGTGCTGGGATTACAGGCGTGAGTCACCGCGCCTGGCCTCCTACAAATTTTTGTTAAAGCAAAAGGGGAGCCCTGAAAGGCCTACCGATTTGCCTACAGGCCACAGCTAGTCACAGCCGAAGTGGAGGCTCCCTCCCCGTGGTCCACTGCACCTTCCATTCTACCACCTTGATACCCCCTTGAGCTTTGGCAGGTCTCACCTGCAGAGAGGATGGTGTGGTGTGGCCAGTGGCAGGTTACCCCCACAGAGAGGACGGTGTGGTGTGGCCAGTGGCAAGTTGCCCCCACAGAGGGGATGTTGTGGTGTGGCCAGTGGCAGGTTCCACCCACAGAGAGGATGGTGTGGTGTGGTGTGGCCAGCGGTAGCCCTTAGCTGAAGCAGCTGATACACCATGCTGGGGCCCAGGAGCTACAGGGTACCCATACATGCATAACCAGGGAGCAACACTGCCTGTCAACAGCACAGAACCCAGAACTGCAGCAAAAGACCCAAGCCACTTTTCCCCACAGTGCAGCCACTGCCTAAGGACTGACAGCGACACCAGGTGGGGTGGTTCACGACGGTAATCCCAGCAGTTTGGGAGGCTGAGGCAGGCAGATCACTTGAGCTCAGGAGTTGGAGACCAGCCTGGCCAACCTGGTGAAACCCTATCTCTACTAAAAATACAAAAATTAGTGGGGCACAGTGGTGGGTGTCTGTAAACCCAGCTACTTGGGAGGCTGAGGCAGGAGAATCGCTTGAACCAGGGAGGCAGAGGTTGCAGTGAACCGAGATTGAACCACTGCACTCCAGCCTGGGTGACAGAGCCAGACTCTCTTAAAAAAAAAAAAAGAAAAAGAAAAAAGGACAGACAGCAAGAAAAACTGGGTAGGGAGGTGCAGGCAAAGGAAGGGATGGAGGAAGAGGGGTTCCAGAGCAGTCTGTTGTTCTAGTTTTGAGAGCAGACAACGGCCCCACTGATGTACTCAGTTGCTCAGCAAACATGGATGTCTCGGGGAGCCCCTGGTGGATTAGGCACACCAAGGCGTACAGCCCACCTGCTGTCTGTTACTGGAACATTCACCCTAGCCCCTAAGAGCACTCCTGCACACCCCCGCTCCCATCAGGGATGCTCATCTTGGCCCAGACAAAGCCAGTGCCCTGCTCAGAGAAGTAAAGAAGGCGCTGCTTCTAACAATAAACTGCATTACTAATTTGGATCTGTTAGATTTGCAGAAAACAAGATAGTTTGCCCACTGTTATACCTGATAAAGAACTTATTTAAATTATAAGAAAATATTGGTCAAGCTGGTCTCAGTGGCTCATGCCTGTAATCTCAGCACTTTGGGAGACTAAAGTGGGAGTACTATTTGAACTTAGGATGTCAAGGCTGCAGTGAGCTGTGATTGGGCCAGTGCACTCCAGCCTGGATGACAGAGACTCCGTCAAAAAAAAAAAAGAAAGAAAGAAAGAAAGGAAAAAGAAAATATTGGTTTAAAGAAACCAGACTACTTTGTCTTTTTATGAAGGCTGTCAGCACGTTAAATAAAGTTTATTCTTTCTCCCCAAAAGCAATTTATTCAATAAGAGCACGTGCTAAGGATTTTTCTTTCTTTCCCCTCCTCCCTTCCGAGATCCCAGTATAATTTTAAATATTGTTTATGGGAATCCCACTCTTCCTATTTGTCAAGCCTCAAAGAACAAAAAGACAAGAAGAGACCAGGCTGGACCCAGTGAGGGTGTTTTTGTTTTGTTTTCTGTGAATGAATAGACTCAGGAAGGCAAACTGGTTCATTTTCTGGTTGACTTTCTTTAGGAATGCATTGCTAACTCAGATTCAAAGACAACTAAAATTATTTTATTCATTTCTCATCCAAGTACTACAGGTGGCCAAACATATTTTTATTAGAAAATAGCATAAGGCTAATAATAAAGAAACAAACTACGTTATAGATCAACAACTGCTGCTTTTCTCTTTTTTTAAAACAACCATAACTCATGTTCAACAGAGACAACAAAACATGTTAAAATGTCTTAGTAGCCTGCAGTAGCAACAGAAATCCTAAATCAACCCCTTAAACCCTCCTACCCCTTGTCCCCAGCTCCTCTAGAGTGACCACACATGTTCTGCCTCCGAATGACAAAGAATGTGCCGGCAGTTGAACTTCCCGCTCCATGACGTGACTTGAAATACTTTTTGAAAAGAGAATGATTTGTTATCCAATAGTATAATTTAAATAAGTTGGATTAATGCTTGGTTCTAACATTCATGGTTGGTTAATTTGGTTAATTTGATCTGCGTGTCATTTTGATGAAATTGCATTTGATATAGCCCTTTACGTTATAAATTGTTAATGTGCTTTAACATATATGACGATAAAATTATTGACTATTCTCATTCACTTAAAGGTGGCCTTGAAAGAAAATGGTTTGGAAAGTATTATACTATAATGATTTGCCCTTGGAGTTCATAAATGGAAGTGTAATAGAGCCAGTGATTTAGCTTGTATTACTGAAAATGGTTTTTACAGCTACAAAATAATGCTAACAAACTATTATTATTTTAATACAGTACTTAGGGTAACATACCAAAATACAGTCAAAATCTATTAGATTTTTTTCATACCCTTTAAAATATATTTCAGTATATACTTAATATATTTATATTGAATCCCCTCCTTTCCTACCTAGTTTTGTTTTATTTCATCTCAATTTATTCTCCCCAAGGATTATTCTGAACTGACAAAGATGCTTCATTGCAGTGTCTCCATCACTTTTCATAAATATTTACAATATAAAATATTCTGAAGCACAATACCACAGATTAGGGAAATATCATAGGGGATAAAAATGAATAAATTGAATAAATTTCAGCAATTTTAAAACAGTACACGAGTCCATTAGGGATGACATTGTGAATTTCATATTCATGAAAACAATGTTTAAAGGTTTTTTTAAATTTCAATTCCATCATTAAAAAGCTCTAAGATCTCTTATTTCTAGATTTAAAATAATGTATGATGAAAGCATTTTGATTTGCATACTTCTGAAGAGAATGATCTCGAAAGAGTGCTTTAAAATAAGCTGACTTGTGATTCTAGATCCTTTGTCAAGGTGATTCATCGGTGCGACCGAACCCCACCTTTGACACCCTGGCCTGTAATTATAGCTCCCAATCCTCACATTACTGACTGCTCTCTCTTTTTCAAAGCCTCCTTGCAGAAGCTTGACTATAGAAAAAAATGGTCATTTAAGTCAGGATGCTGTTGTATGTTCTCACCCGTAGTGGGAGCTAAACTATGAGGGTACAAAGGCATCAGAATGACATAATAGACTTTGGGGACTCAGGGGAAAGGTGGGAAGGAGGTGAAGGATAAAAGACTACAAATTAAGTTCAGTGCACCAAAATCTCACAAATCACCACTGAAGAACCTACTCATGTAACCAAATACCAATAAAAAAAATTAACAAAAGCAAAATAAACAAACAAATAGATAAATAAATAAATCAGGACTCTGGAGGTGTTTAATGGCCCACCTTGCTGGTTGGTAGAGGGTTTGTTGCAGCCCTCCACAGTTTACAAAATAAAAATAAAAATGTGGAGAAGTTGAGGTGTAAAATATGGCTCACTGTTTATCAGCTCCTTATACTTGAAAAAGAAAGTATTTGAATAAAAAGAAAATATTGGTCTAAACAAACCAGACTATTTTGTCTTTGGATGAAGGCCATCAGGGTGTTAAATAAAGTTCCCTGTTTCTCACCAAAAGCAACTCATTCAATAAGGGCACGTGCTGAGGGGTTTCCTTTCTTTCCTCTCCTCCCGTCTGGGATCACAGTATAATTTTAAATATTGTTTATGGGAACCTCATATGCTGCAGTTGTGCAAATACAGACACACTGAGTTGGATTCTATTCTATTAAGGAGTCTTTATCATCTCTTGATGCAAAATTTTATATTCTTCAATTATCTCAAGACCGGTTAGTTTTCAGTGATTCACCTGGTGATGAAGGTGATCTTAATTTTTTAACATGACATTATTACTCAATTATAAAACAGTTGAGCTGCTTCTCTCCTCAGCAGCATACTCATTTCGGGCTGATCCACAAATGAGTTTTGTTAAAACGTTAAAGTAAAATAACATTCTCAGTTTCCAGTTCAAAATGATGGACTGAGCACACGTACTTTCCTTCAAACCCCTCCTCTCCAGAGCCACAGAAATAATGGTAAAGAAGTGCAAATAAAATAAACAATAACAAAGGGGTAGGGGCTAGTGTTGTTAGTCAACAGCAGGTGGGAGATTTCAAGAAATTTCCATAGGTGGGAACTGAACAATGAGATGACTTGGACTCGGGAAGGGGAACATCACACACTGGGGCCTATCATGGGGAGGGGGGAGGGGGGAGGGATTGCATTGGGGAGTTATACCTGATATAAATGATGAATTGATGGGTGCTGACGAGTTGATGTGTGCAGCACACCAACATGGCACAAGTATACATATGTAACAAACCTGCACGTTATGCACATGTACCCTAGAACTTAAAGTACAATAATAAAAAAATATTATATAAAAAAAAAAAGAAATTTCCAGAAGACTGAAAGTGCATAAGAACATATGCACATCACAGGGGAAGCCACAACTGAGAGTAAAAGCAAGAGGGAACTGCAGCGAAGGTGGGGAGGGTGAGAAGTGGGGACTCATTGAAGGTCTGTTTCCAGGACAGCTCCCTGAATTGTCCTTTCTCGCTCCTTTACTACTAGAAGAGTTTCCAGCAGTTTGGTATTTAGCCCTTAAGCTAATAATCTGAGAGTTCTTCTCTAAAGCAATCAAACAACTACAAGAGGCTGGGCATGGCGGCTCATGCCTGTAATCCCAGTATTTTGGGAGGCCGAGGCAGGCAGATCACCTGAGGTCAGGAGTTTGAGACCAGACTGTCCCACATGGTGAAACCCTGTCTCTTCTAAAAATACAAAAATTAGCCAGGCGTGGTGGCAGGCTCCTGTAATCCCAGCTATTCAGGAGGCTGAGGCAGGGAGCATTGCTTGAATCCGGGGGACGGAGGTTGCAGTGAGCCAAGATTGTGCCACTGCACCGCAACCTGGGTGACAGAACAAGACTCCATCTCAAAAAAAAAAAAAAATTAAAAAACTACAAGGCACACGTAGAATTTCTAGGATAAATATCACACCACAAAATAAAGCTCCCTGCTCATTCTGGCATTTGGGGGTCCTCAGTTCCTAACTGGACACCCTAAAGCCATGCCTGCTGATGTGGTTTGGCTGTGTCCTCATCCACATCTCAACTTGAATTGTATCTCCCAGAATTCCCACATGTTGTGGGAGGGACCCAGGGGGAGGTAATTGAATCATGGGGGCCGGACTTTCCTATGCTATTCTCCTGATAGTGAATAAGTCTCACGAGATCTGATGGGTTTATCAGGGGTTTCTGCTTTTGCTTTCTCCTCATTTTTCTCTCGTCGCTGCCATGTAAGAAGTGTCTTTTGCCTCCCGCCATGATTCTGAGGCCTCCGCAGCCATGTGGAACTGTGAGTCTAATGAAACCTCTTTTTGTCCCCAGTTTTGTGTGTGTATTCATCAGCGGTGTGAAAATGAACTAATACAACTAACTAGTTCCTAACTAGACACCCTAAAGCCATGCCTGCTAATTGGCATGCCTTGCACACACACCCAGAGGTCCCAAACAGGAAGCATGCTCACCAAACAATGGTTGAAGAATTGAAGAAAGCTATTCTATCTGCCTGTAATCATCAACCTTGTCCTTCATTCTTTTTTTTTTTTTTTTTTTGAGACAGAGTCTCACTTTCTCGCCCAGGCTGGAGCACTTGAAAAAGGATCGTTGCAGTGGCAGGACCTTGGCTCACTGCAACCTCCACCTCCCAGGTTCAAGTGATTCTCCTGCCTCAGCCTCCCAAGTAGCTGGGATTACAGGCATGCGCCACCACGCCCAGCCAATTTTTGTATTTTTAATAGAGGCAGGGTTTCGCCATGTTGGCCAGCTGGTCTCGAACTCCTGACCTCAAGTTATCTGCCCACCTCGGCCTCCCAAAGTGCTGGGATTACAGGCATAAGCCACCACGCCCGGCCTTGTCCTTCATTCTTAAATGCAAATGCATAACCAAAGATCACCAGACATTTAAGAAAAGCCTACATGAAAGTAAAAGATGAAAATCAATCAATCAATCAATATAACAACTGCCTGATAAAATAATTTAGAGGACAGAAGATAAATTTAACACATTCTAACTAGTTTCAGAGAGATTTGAAGACATGGTACAAGCATAAAAGTACAGGATGCTGTAAAAAAGGAATAATCTGAGAACAAAAAGAGCTCTTGGAAATTAAAAATATGATTACCAAAATTAGATAATGACTGAAGAAAAAAATAGAAGAAAAAAGATAAGAGACTTGGACTATTAATCCAGGAGATCCAATACCTGGTTTACAGGAATCTCAGTAAGAGACAAAGAAAGGGGGTATAGCGAGAAATAAAGAAATTGGCAGTGGGTTGAGTGGGGAGGGATAATCAGAGACATAATGGAAAAAAAATTCCATGTTATAAGTCTAAGTTTTCAGGTTGAACCAAGTTATTGACAAATGCTGAGCAGGATGAAGGCAACTTGGCAATGACTTCAAAATATTGAAGCAAAATGATTTTGACACTAAAAATGATAATACTCTACTAAATGATAACCTAAAGATCGTTCAAGTAAGATAATTCTGTTTCTGAAAGAAAGCAAAGTTTAGGCCAGATGTGGTGGCTTATGCCTTTAATGCCAGCACTTTGGGAGGCTGAGGCGGGAGGATCACTTGAGGCCAAGAGTTCACAGGCGAGAGGATCACTTGAGGCCAGGAGTTCAAGACCAGCCTGGGCAACATAGTGAGACCCCATCTCTACAGAAAAATTAGCTGGGTATGGTGCACACCTATAGTCCTAGCTATTCAGGAGGCTGAGGTAGAGGATTGCTTGAGCCCAGGAGGTCAAAGCTGCCGTGAGCAATGATTATACCACTGTACTCCAGCGTGGGTGACAGAGCAAGACTCTGTCTCAGAAAAAGAAAAAAAGAAAGAAAAAAAAGTTTACTTCCCTGTCCTGTTTCTGAAGAGTTATATCAGGTGGATACCAACAAAACAAGGGAGAAAACCAAGAAAGAGGAAGTCATAGGGCCAAGGATGAACAGAGAAGATAGGTCCTAGAAAGACCAGTCCCAAGAAGACCGCTGGCTAAAACAACACCCATTCCAAACTAGAGCTGGAGGTCAGAGGGCTTTGAGAATAACCCCTCTGCAAACGGTTCTCTAGGAAGAACAGGGTCTCTACAAAGAACAATATGATTGAGAAGCTGAGTGATTTTGAGGACATGGTAAAGGAATATCTTTTGTCAACACGGAAAAATATGGTCCACGTTCCTATTTGTGGATTCTGTATTTGTGAATTTGCCTACATGCTAAAATGTATTTGGAACCCCCAAATCAATACTTGCGGCACTTTCATGGTCATTCTAGAACATGCATGTGCACAGAGCAGCAAAACATCTTAGTCGCCACAAGCATACCTTCCCAGCTGAGGTTGCACCACGTGACTGCCTTCTTGTTTCAGCTCACACTGCAACCAAGTGCCCTTTCCATGCCCTATTTAGTGCCATGTTTTTCGCATGTTTGTGCTTTTTGTTGGTGATTTTGCTGTTTACAATGGCCCCCAGGTGTGGTGCTGAAATGATGTCTAGCATTCCTAAGTGCAAGAAGGCCATGATGTGCAAGCTTCTTTCAGGCACGTGTTACAGTGCTGTTGGCCGGGAGCTCAATGTTAATGAGTCAACAGTATCTATTAAACAAGGTGTCTTAGAACACAAATACACATAAAACAAGGTTAAGTATTGATTAGTTGATGAAATGTTGTGACCAGAGTCTTGTAGGAGCCTAACCCTGTATTTCCCCTAAGAGCAATTTTTCAGTTTTTGCTAATTCTGTGTTTCTGACTACTTTATAGAACATAACTACCCCCACATATTGAGAATCAACTATAGTTAATAACTTCAGGGTTAGAGAGGAAGCTATAAAAGAAAGACGTGGTCCAAATGTGAAGCCCCAGAAAACATGGAATGCTTTTGAACATCAGGTTTTCAGAAAAAAAAAAAAAATCATCTTGACATGAGGACTCAAGGATTCCAATGCTGGACCACAAAGAAGAAACTGTGATGCTAGCATCACACTTGATTCTGCAGAGAATATTTACACATGTGATAAGCACTATACTCAGTTCTACGGGGAACAATATTTAGAAAGTCTTAACCATGTAAACGGAGTTCAACTTTCAAAATAAATCTAGAGTCATAATGTGAATGATTTTATTGTGATTATAGAATAAAATATATATGTTATGAACTAGGACGATAGCAAGTATAGAAGACAGAAGTAGAGCTTAGGGAGGTGATGTAGAGAGGAGAGGACCAGGGAAAGATTAGGGCGCTCATATCCTCGTCTCATATGATGATGACATGAGAGATAATCCCCAAAGTTGATGAAGTCAGAAACAGAGATTAGAGTATACAGTATTACTTCAAGTTTCCAAGGCAATCAGTGGAGGAAATAAAACTGAAAAAATAACTGTCAACAATTGAAAAGGGAGGAGGAAGGTAGGTTAAGGTCTCATCCTTCTTTGGCACAGATAGAGACTGTCTAAAAATGAAAATAGATCAAGAAGTGGAGGTATAAGCATGAGAGTTTTGGAGGTAGCCACCAGAACTAAAATTAACCCTTGTCGCCTGTACTTGTCTCTCTAAATGAGATCAGTGAGTGAGAAACTGTTGCTCTTCATTTTATACATTTTGGTTCCTTTTTGCTTTTTCTTTTTTTTTTTTTTTTTTACTCTGCAAATATTCCTTAGGTTAAAGATAAACTCAAAATATTTATTTTTTTTTTTTATTTTTTTTTTTGAGATGGAGTCTCGCTCTGTCGCCCAGGCTGGAGTGCAGTGGCCGGATCTTGGCTCACTGCAAGCTCCGCCTCCCGGGTTAACGCCATTCTCCTGCCTCAGCCTCCCCAGTAGCTGGGACTACAGGCGCCCGCCACCTCGCCCGGCTAGTTTTTTTGTATTTTTTTTTTTTAGTAGAGACGGGGTTTCACCGTGTTAGCCAGGATGGTCTCGATCTCCTGACCTCGTCATCCGCCTGTCTCAGCCTCCCAAAGTGCTGGGATTACAGGCTTGAGCCACCGCGCCCGGCCAAAATATTTAAATAATTTCTTTAACTTTCTTATTTTCCTTGCTTCAGGGTAACCTTGAGCAAGTCACAAGTATAGGTTTAAGCTTGTTGGTGGTGGGCCCTCACATAGAAATTCCCTCACTTTCTCAGAGTTCTTAGTGTCTCTAGCATGTTCTTGATACCACTAGGGCAGAGGAAATGCCTGCCTGTTCCATTTATGAAGTGTTTAGGCCCAGACAACTTAATAAGTATTCATGTTCTAACACTGTACTAGCCATTTGGGAAAATAATACACATGAATTAAAAGGAAAAAGTATTTTTATTCTGTTCTTAAATAACCACAATGAATTACAAATACAATGCGTACAGCTGTTGGGCACTGCACAGATACCTAGACCTTGGAGTCAGATTGGACACTACCACCCTCATTTTCTGTTCTGTATTGACTTTCACCCAAAACTTACTTTTAATCACAGCAACAACCAAAAACCCAGCTTTGAAAGAAAAAAAATGGGCATCACCGAAAGGAACATAGTGCACCCTACTGTTGAAACTGAACCGTCGGGAGCTGGTAGTGGTGGGGTCCCACAGAGGCCAACTATGGCTGTATTCAAGGGAAAGCTGAAACCTCCCTGCAGTGCTTCTGCACAGTTTGGGAACCATGGCTCTAACATCTATTTGAAACTTCATTTGGGTCTGTCAGGCAACTTCACTGGAAAATATTGGAGGACAAGGGTCATGTAAATTTAACAACATCTAATATAGTTTCTTGTTCAATAATAAATGCTCCATAAATACTGTCTTACATTGAATCTATGATGGTATCGATTGCAAGATGCATACTGACTTCTAGAGACAGTAAAATGTTAAAAAATAAAAGTGCATCATAAAATCAGTGAAATACAGTAGTTATTTGAATAGTCTGGTGTGAGTTTATTGCCTGTGTCTGAGTCAATGCTGCAATTTCATATTTACCCGGTGTTATATATAAAATCTAACCTGTCGGTGTTGTTATGGGCTTAAAAGCCAAACCTAAAAATAAATCCTGAAACAACAGAGTCTGAATATGCCTCTTTCCCAGCACACACAAGACCAACGATGCGCTTCCAGTTGCTGTACTCCTGGGGGTTGGGGGGAACGAGCCAGGAGCCCCGCATTCTCCCTCTTCTTCTCTGAGTCTGGAGTTTTACCTTCCTGTTTCTCACCCTTAACATGCTTGAAATGCTCTGATCCTCTCTATGAGTAATTATAAGACTGTTTACCGTGGTCTTTCTGCTATGAAAGGACAGGTACATTGCAGATCCAGGGTTTGTCTGGTTTCCTCTATATCCCACGTGCATCTGGGAAGATGGGCCCATCTGAACAGAGCCGCGTGGCCTCCAGGGATTGCCCACACGGTGTCTCTGAGCACACCAAGAGCTGCGTCCAGCCATATTCGCTCTCCAAATGTGTAAACTTAGTATATCATAGTCCTTAAGTTTTGCCTAATCAGAGCGAAATTGTCTTATAGTGGAAAATTTGTTTCCTTCAGGCTAATACTTAAATGTAAACATTAAGTATTCTCCTGAAGGAAACAAATTTTCACCTTGCAGTGGTTCTTTTTAGACAGTAGGCCTACACCGAGACTCCAATTCCCAGGATGTGGATAAAAACCCATTCAAGTTTTTGACTCCTGACTTCCCAAGACGAAATAGAGTTGGAGGAAAGGGTGGCCTGGGAAAGAAGGAAGTTCAGGGTTATAACTTATCATAACTCCAGGCATAATCCAGCACAGGCTTTTGGGGAGAGGTGGTCTTTAGAAAGCAGGGTCTTCTCTGGAGTGGCCCCAGAGGCTCAGCACTTCCTGCCGTCGGTGGGCTCTGATAGATGTAACATGTCAGCTCCATCAGCCCCTCCTTGCTTCCCCTAGGGATTCCTGGATGTGCTCTAATTCTTACTGTCCGTGTGCAGGGCCCTCACAGCCCTGAGTCCCCGGGAGGGCCTGGGAGATAGGTGCCTGGCTGCTTAAATTCTGCACAAGACCTAAAAAGATGGGTTTGGCAGGCATGGAGAACTTTCCAGTCCTGCTTAAAATACATGCGTAAGTCAATCCGTCTCACACTTAGAATTCAGATGGAGCTGCATCCCCTACCCAGGGGGATTTCCTCTAAGGCCCTCACCTAGAGGGAAGTCTGGAAGCCACAGAGAGAAAACCTTGTTATAAAGTACCATGTTCGGGATGATTCTTACATTTAGGGACTTTTTTACAATGTGCAGGTGGTATGTTTCTCTACTTGTTCCTACTTTGATTTTCCTTATGTGGCTATTTTATCTTCCTGAGTGTTGGGTTTTGTTTGTTTGTTTTTGAGACGGAGTTTCACTGTTGTTGCCCAGACAGGAGTGCAGTGGTGCAATCTCGGCTCGCTGCAACCTCCACCTCCCGGGTTCAAGTGATTCTTTTGCCTCAGCCTCCAGAGTAGCTGGGATTACAGGCACCTGCCACCACACTGGGCTAATATTTTGTATTTTTAGTGGAGTTGGGGTTTCATCATGTTGGCCAGGCTCAAACTCCTGACCTCAGGTGATCCACCCACCTTGGCCTCCCAAAGTTTAGGGATTACAGGCGTGAGCCACCACGCCTGGCCTCTTCATGAGTGTTTTAGGCATCTGTGCCCTGAAGTCGCTTGCTTTTTTTCTACTCCTCTTCCTAAGTTCCAATTTTTAGGGCAATTTGTGACTTCTCTTGACAGCTAATAGTGGGAAAGTCCCTAGATGGCTTTATCCTGCACACCTAGTCATTCTCTGGCTATTTTGTTTGAGGAAAGTGTGTGTGTGCGCGCGTGTGTGTCTGTGTGCACGTGTGCATGTCTGTGTGTGTGCACGTGCATGTGTGTGTGTGCACGTACATGGGGGTGTCCCTGCCCTTGTGATGTTTGTACGTCATGCAGCATTCTCTGGTGGAAGCATGGTAGGGAGGGATTAAGACCAGCCAGCACACACCATATTCACAGAGCATATCCACCCTGTGATGGGCTTTTCAGGTGGTTTTCTTGACAACCAGACTTACTAATCATCCTCCAATCCCACTTACCATTAACTGAGAAAAGCACATAATTGGCTTAGGAGAGTCACTAATGCACCTTCATGAGCCTGTGTAGGCTCTTAAGTCTTTAGAACCGACTGCTTACAGAGCCTAAGCTTCTCGACCAAAATCGTTGAAAACTGCCTTTCAGAAAAATCAGGATGTTTAAGAGCAGAACAATTGTAAGGATGTTAGCCACCTCCCCTGTTTTACAGATGAGGCCACTGAGGTCCAAACAAATAACATGTGAAGCTCAAATAACTACAGTCATGCATCACTTGACGAAAGGGGTACATTCTGAGAAATGCATCATTAGGTGATTTTGTCATTGTGCAAACAGCATAGAGTGGACTTCACAAACCTAGATGGTACAGCCTCCTGCACACCTGGGCTATAATCATATGATCTGTTGCTTCTGGGCTACAAACCTGCTCAACATGTTACCATACTGAATACTGCAGGCAATGGTAACACAATGGTAAGTTTTTGTGTCTCTAAACTTAGAAAAGGGACAGTAAAATACAGTATAAAACGTAAACAGTAGTACACATGTATAGGGCACTTGCCATGAATAGAGCCTGCAGGACTAGAAGTACTCCGGCTGAGTCAGTGAGTGAGTGAGTGGTGAGTGAATGTGAAGGCCTGGGACATTATTGTCCACTAGTGTAGACTTTATACCGTACATGTAAGCTATACTACATTTAAAAGACAATATTTTCCTTAATAATAAATGAGCCTTATCCAATAATAAATTAACCTTAGCTTACTGTAATATTTTTACTTTATAAACTTTTTAACCTTTTTAAACTTTTTGACTCTTGTAATAACACAGCTTAAAACACAAATACATTGTACAGCTACACATATTTTCCTTCTTTATAGGCTTGCTTTATAAGCATTTTTCTATTAAAAACTTTTTTTAACTTTTTAAACTTTTGTTAAAAAAAATAATAATAAGACACATACACATTAGCCTAGGCCTACATAGAGTCAGGGTCATCAATAACGCTGTCTTCCGCCTTCACGTCTTGTCCACTGGAAAGTCTTTAGGGACGATAACACGCATGGAGCTGTCATCTCCTATAATAATAACGCCTCCTTCCGGAATACCTCCTGAAGGACCTGTTTGAGGCTGGTTTACAGTTAACTTTGTTTTTAATAAGTAGAAGGAGTAGAGCAACATAGTCACTTGTTGTCAAGTATGATATACTATACATAATTGTATGTGCTAGACTTTTATATGACTGGCAGCACAGTAGGTTTGTTTACATCAGTGTCACCACAAACACATGAGTAAGGCATTGTGCTATGCTGTTAGGATGTCACTAGGTTGGCCGGGTGCTGTGGCTCACACTTGTAATCTCATCACTTTGGGAGGCTGAGGAGGATGGATCACTTGAGGTCAGGAGTTCGAGACCAGCCTGGCCAACATGGTGAAACCTCATCTCTACTAAAAATACAAAAATTAGCCAGGCGTGGTGGTGCACGCCGATAGTCCCAGCTACTTGGGAGGCTGAGGCAGGAAAATCGCTTGAACCCGAGAGACAGAAGTTGCAATGAGCCGAGATCATACCACTGCACTCCAGCCTGGTGACAGAGCAAGACTCCTTCTCAAACAACAACAAAAACTATGTCACTAGGTCATAGGAATTTTTCAGTTCCGTTATGATCTTATGGGACCACCGTCATATGTGCGGTCATTGTGGGGTGCATGACTGTAGTTATGTAGAAGTGGCACTATGCCCAGGACTTCCTGTTCCCCAGTCCTGGGCTCTTTCCACTATAGCAAGAGGACCTCCATTTAGAGCACCACAACCCAGCTAGCAATGCTGTCTGTTTCCCCTCTTTCCTGCTACAGTGCTCACAGCAGGCCCTCCATATGTTTACCTAACACATAGTTGCTTGCTTCCTCAAAGAGAAAACCCCTACAAGCGGATTTATGAGAGTGAGCAGCCACAGACAGCAGCAGCACAGCAAATGTGGGAGATCTTGTTTCTTCCAGATGAAGAAACAACAACGTGATAAAACAACATGACAACATTGTCTGATCCCTGGGCCTTGTGGTCAAAGAGATAATAGTCTAAGGCACTTCTCTCATCTTTGCTTGTACCTAACTGATGAATAGCTACATCCTTTGGTGGCAGAACGACATATAAAATATAAAATAGGGTAGTAGTAAATACATATGAGCATTTTAAATAATGTATATGAAGTATATACTAAAATGCCCCAAACTTGAATCATTCACCTCAGAGACAGGTGAGTGTTGAGAAAGGGGTTTGTTGCTAATTTCAGAGCTTTAATATAGTCTCCTTGGTCATAATGGAGTTATCAGATGCTTTAGAAAATTGAAATCTGTTCACTCTTTCACCCAGATTTAAGTAAATCCCGGTTTTGTATCTATTTCATATTAGCCAAGCATTCATTTAATACCTTCTTCTGTCATATGTTTAGCGACTTCCTTGGACCCTCCTTTCCTTTGCCATCTTGCCTGTTGGTATGATGACCTAACCAGGATCAATGGATAGAACCAACTTCAATTTGTTCCTGACTTTCTCATTTTTCATCTCCAGAGGAAACAGCCCCTGAGAACGCCATTGACCTTGGGGAAGAGAGCTTTTATGTATTAACACATTTCCTAGAAAATGTCATTTTCCTTTTCTTTGCACCTGACCGTTTGTCCCTTGTAATTTGCTTTTACTTACTGAAGAGTATATTCCATTTGTCGGTTACAACACTCTGTCAACCAGCAGATCGAGCCCACCCAAGATCTACTACAATTTTCTAGATTGCAGGTGGGCTTACAAATACTCTGTCCAGGAATATGTAATTTTTTATCTTCACACAAAGATAACTTCCTTAAGCAACAGTGAATATTTGTCTCTTAATTCCTCGTGCTGAATTCACCTCTTTGTGCTGACTGTGAAGTTTCTCCCCAAAATCAACCTGGATTCCCCATTCCAAGGAACAGAAACTCAGGCTGCATTATGGCTTTTCATTTGCTATGTTTGCATACCACACATATTCAGTAAAACTGCCTCTTCTGGCCTGTTTCCATTTCTAAGAGTGCTACATTACTGCATGATTTAGAAAAGTGTCTGAGAAATACGCATCAGCTCTCAATTATGTCTGTCAAACCTGGCTGATACGGTGTGCCTGTGTCCCCGCCCACATCTCATCTTGAATTGTAGCTCCCATAATTCCCATGTGTTGTGGGAGGGACCTGGTGGGACATGATTGAATCATGGGGTGGTTTGCCCCGTATGTTCTCGTGGTAGTGAATAAGTCTCACGAAATCTGATGGTTTTATAAGGGGTTTCCCCTCTCACTTGGCTCTCATTCTGTCTCGTCTGCTGCCATATAAGACATGCCTTTCACCTTCCACTATGAATGTGAGGCTTCCCCAGCCACGTGGAAGTGTGAGTCCATTAAACCTCTTTTTATTTATAAATTACCCAGTCTTGGGTATGTCTTTATTAGCAGTGTGAGAACAGACTAACACACTAACCATTAGAATGGGCAAAGTCATATAAGCCAAGAGGTATTGTATTAGTTTTCTTATTGTTGCTGGAACAAATTACCCCAAACTTAGTGATTTAAAACAATACAAATTTATTCTCTTATAGTTCAGGGGTCAGAAGTCCAAAATTAGTCTTACTGGGCTAAAGCCGAGGTATCAGCAGGACTAATTCCTTCTGGTGGTTTTGAGGGGAAAATCCTTTTCCTTCTGTTCTCACATCTCTTACTGCCCACTCTGACCCCCTGCCTCTGTCTTCTAAGGACGCTGGCAATTACATTAGCCCCACCCAGATAATCCAAGATAACCTCCCCATCTCAAGACCCTTAGCTTAATCCCATCTGCAAAGTCTCTGTCATATAAGATAACAGTCACAGGTTCTGGGGATGAGGAAATGGACATCTTTGGGGGTCATTTTTCAGCTGACCACAGGATCGAGACCTCCCTATTCAGTGACAGTTTTCTGTGGCCTTTCCTCTTGAGGTCGGGCTGCCTTGGTGGGGGAGGGATGTTTGTGGGTGAGCTTGCGCATGCCCTTCAGAGACCCCATGCCTGACTCCGTGCCTCCTGTACCTGCAGTGGCAGCCAGGTTTCAGCTGCCTCCCCGGGGCAGTCAGAGATGTCACAGTGGTACCCAAGGGCCATGCCACTGTGCCCAAGATGTTTGCCAACTACCCTTCCTCAACTCTGTCTTCTTTCCCTTTTTGCTTTTCAGCATTGTGTTAGTGCTGGGAGGCCACTGTGTCAGCAAGCTGAGAGGGAAACTGAGGCAAGATGTCGGGCCGGAGCGGGAAGAAGAAAATGTCCAAGCTGTCCCGTTCAGCCAGGGCAGGTGTCATCTTTCCAGTGGGGAGGCTGATGCGTTATCTGAAGAAAGGGACGTTCAAGTACCGAATCAGCGTGGGCGCCCCTGTCTACATGGCGGCAGTCATTGAGTACCTGGCAGGTAATGAGGACACGCAAAGGAAACTGCCTGCTCCCAGGTCCCCACCCTCCCCTGGGTCCCCCTCTCAGGCTGGGGAGGGATGCTCCAAATTGCCTTGTGCCTGGCTCAAGGCTACTGCGGGTGGTGACAGGGTTGCAACTGGCCTGCTTGGCTAAAATCAACTTCTGCAGACTTTAGGGGAGAGAAAAGCACATAGGAAGGACAGGTGATCAGCATGGAAGGCAGAGAACCCACAATCAAGTAAGTGGCCCTCCTAGACCAGTCCTGCAAAAGATGTGTCTTACTTTAAGCGAATGCAATATATAAGTATCTAAGCTCCTGAAGAAAATAAACTGCAGGGAGAATGGGGGAGTTGATATTCATTTTGTAAAAGGGAGTCTTTTTACATCAAATTGCTCATTAAACATCAGTTTTCCTGGTATATTTAAACTAGGACTCAGTGTCCATAAATAACATTTATGTGATCATCAAAAGCATCTTTCGGGTGCTGCCATGAAGCCGGTGTAATGTTCTAATTTTGCTCCTTCACTGAGGTGATTCTCATCTAATAGGGGTGCGCAGAAAATAGTTTCCCAGATTTGTTGTTAATTTTTTTACTCAAAGATGAGATTTTGCTGTAAGTGTTCTTTATCTTAGTAACTTTCTCTTTAGCTTTTTTGTTGCTGTTCTCTTATGTCATAGTTAAACAGAAACCAAACTTTACAATATCGGGGTGCTTTTCAGAAATATTTACAAATAAAATATATAAATATGTATATACAATAAGTGTGATTTAGTCCCTTGTTGGGTAATAGCCATGAGCAACAATGTCTCTGACTTTGCCCAAGGTTAACAAATTCCCTAGACACCAAGGTTAAGTTCCTTGGGAATTCTGCCAGGTTAAAAAGCAAACCTCCCCAAACAGTCTAACATTGGGGAGGCAAGCCTCACTGCATTAAATCCTCTGGGCTGTGGCAGGGCTGGTCCTCTCTTCTGTCCGCAGGTTCCTCTTTTTTGCTGGTTTTTCCTTTCTAGATGCTCAGTCCTGCCCTGCCCTCTTAGTCCCCATTGCTCACCAACCAACATTGATTGGTGAAAGGTTTTCCTTGGTCCATGCATGGAAATGTCCTCCCCCCAGAGCTTCCATCAGGCAGACCTTTGCATCATGAGCCTTCCTCTTATGAAATGAAAGCCTTGCTCCTGAGCTAAAAGTCCTTCCCTCCTTTAGGAGGTTAGGGAAAGCTGGAGACTCTGAAAAGCAGTGCTTTTCAAAGTGGGGTCACCCAGGGATCTTGTTGACAAGGGCAGGGTGGGCCCTGAGACGCCATTCCTCAAGCTCCCAGGTGATACTGATGCTGCTGGTCCAGGGACCACACATTGAATAGCAAGATTGTAGCCAGTCTTTTAGCCTCAAGCCAAAAGATGTAGGGAATGCTTGTTTAAAATGCAAGTTCCCGCCAGGCGTGGTAGCTCACACCTATAATCCCAGCACTTTGGGAAGCTGAGGCGGGTGGGTCACCTGAGGTCAGGAGTTTGAGACCAGCCTGGCCAATATGGTGATACCCCATCTCTACAAAAATACAAAATTAGCTGGGTGGGGTGATGCATGCCTGTAATCCCAGCTACTTGGGAGGCTGAGGCAGGAGAATCACTTGAACCCAGGAGTTAGAGGTTGCAGTGAGCTGGGATCACACCATTGCACTCCAGCCTGGGCGACAGAGTGAGACTCCGTCTCAAAAAATAAAATAAAATAAAATAAAATAAAATAGAATAAAATAAAATAAAATAAAATGCAAGTTCCTGGATACACTCTCAAAGGGTCTGATTCACTGGGTCTGGAGTGAGGCCAAGGAATCTGATAGGAAAACCTCCAAGCTGAGGGAGGGAGAGAACAGACTTTGAGAAGGGTTTATGAAGCTTTAAAACAACCTGTTAGGTGTGTGTCACCCACTGAGACTGGAAGACACTGAGTAACTCAAAGATCCCACAGCTTTCAGATGGGGAACTAGGACTCCCCCAGGGCCCTCAACCTCGAACCACGCAGTTTTGCTGTGCTACACTGCCCCAATGTTTGTGTGATGAAAATAGGCAAAAGTCTAATCCAGTGCATATACAAAATTTGGCCTTTGGAATCCCTGGCATCTCTGTTAGTCTTTGGTTCAGATGTGTGAGATAAACGAAGCTTACCTCTCCCTGTTCGTTCATCCATTCAAAGAGCATTTGTTGAGCCTCTCCACGTCAGCGCATACAGTGAGTCCTTAGGCAGAGTTCCTGCAATAGAATTGGGCCATTTATACGGCGAGTTGAATGTGGAGAGGATGAGCACCCGCAAGGGTGCCATTGCCAAAGTCCTTCTGCCCCAGCCAGTCCCAGTGTCCAGACCATCCTGGGCCACGTAGAGGAGGAGAAGGTGACATTGATCTCCTGAGGCCCAGGCCTGTCCTCTGTGTCCTTTCCCTCCCTTCTTTGTGCTTTTTCTCTCCTCCAAAGGCAGGCAGGCACGGAGAGAGTGCAGGCTCAGATGTCGGTTCCAATCGGAACGACTCATCGACCAGCTCTGTTACCCTAACCTCTCTGAGCTCCAGGTGTTTCCAGAACTAGCTCATTTAACCTCATTCAATGAGCTAATATGTGTAAAACACCTGGCGTATAGGATGTACTCAATAAATGGTAATTCTTCTCCTCCCCCCTCTATTAAGAGCTGATAAAATCATTCAGGACAAAGTATAAATGACTAATTCCATTAAGGTGGTATATTTTCAGGCTGAATTTACATTTTAATGAGACAAGGCGTTGTAATCCAAAGGAATGAATCATATTAGTGGAATTGCAAGCTACTGTTGAGTAAGTGACATGGGGAATTTTTGTCTGTTTTTTGGTTTATTTGTTTGTTTTTTAAAGAGGTATCCATTGATTCTGTTTAGGGAAGGGGGGTCAAAATGTGGAAGCCTCCTGTCACCCTTGAAATGACTTCCACATTCATGAAACAAATCTAGACTGAGTGCCTCGTTTGAATCAGGTCTTGAAGATACAGCAGAAAACCAGCTAACTTGGTCCTGCCCATTGCTGGACTTAGAGCCTAGTGAGGAGGACAAGAAGGAAACGCCTCACAATAAGATCAGGTGCTGTCGGGCAGGGAATGAGAGGAACTTTGGGAAGTGCGGGTTGGGGGAAGGGCTGCCTAATCTAATGTAAGCGTTGTTAGGACCAAAACCAGGTTGTCAACCCTGCATTTCTCGTATCGATTGATTTCAAATCCTGATGCCTGGGTCCCACCCCCGAGAGATGCTGGAGTATTTTCTGTGCATCAGGATTCTTAAAAGATCCCCCAAATGATTCTGGTGAGCAGCCAGGTGGGGAAGGAAGTCAGCCAGATTCAGATGGGGGGAGTGAACTAGGGGAAGATAGTAAGGGAGGTTGAGAATAATGGAGAAGACTCCAAGTTTAAAAGAGTGTGTAGCCCTTTCTAATGTGCCTACAGCAGAGCTTGGGAATGGGAGGAGTGAGAGATGAAATGGGGGCAGGGCAGCAGGTGCTAGACTGTGATGGCCCTTGAAGGTCCACACGCACACGCGCACACACACACACACACACACGGCAGAGGAGGCATCGAAGGGAGTTGGCAGCATCTGTGGGGCATCACTCTGGCTTTAGGAGAACAGTTGTCAAGCAGCAAGATCAGATTTCCAGGAGACCAGTGGAGTCGTTTTAGTGTCACTTGGTAAAGAACTGACAGTGGCCAGGACCAAGGGTGCACAGTGGGGATGGTGAGAAGAAATGGAAAATCTGGGAGCTCTCTGGAGGGTGGAGTCAGCTCCGCTCCATAATGGATTGGATCCACAGGGAGGGGCATCAAGGATGACATGAATCTTGCAGGCGTGGACTAGTTACTTTCCCTCAGGCCACACTCCCATGGGGTGAGAAATAGAATGAGGTGTGAACTTGGAGACAAGAGAAGCAGGGAATGGGTAAAAGAAGTCTGGCCAGCCGGGCGTGGTGGCTCACACCTGTAATCCCAGCACTTTGGGACACCAAGGTGGGCAGATCACCTGAGGTCTGGAGTTCAAGACCAGCCTGACCAACATAGAGAACCCTCATCTCTACTAAAAATACAAAATTAGCCAGGCATGGTGGCACATGCCTGTAATCCCAGCTACTCATGAGACTGAGGCAGGAGAATCACTTGAACCCAGGAGATGGAGGTTGTGGTGAGCCAAGATCGTGCCATTACACTCCAGCCTGGGCAACAAGAGCAAAACTCCATCTCAAAAACAAAACAAAACAAAACAAAAAAAAGTCTGGCCAAGAGGAAGGAGAAGAGAGAGCAAAGCAGCTAGTGGATGGAGAATGGTGCCTGAAGCTGAAGTAGGGAGCAATGGATGAGAACCAGGCTGCAGCAGGAGGGGCTCAGTTTGGGACCTGTTGAGCTTTGGTATCTATAAGATGTCCAAGAGGGCTGGGCAGAGTGGTTTATGCCTGTAATCCCAACACTTTGGGAGGCCAAAGTGGGAGGACCACTTGAGTCCAGGAGTTCCAGACCAGCTTGGGCAAGATGGTGGGCAAGATTTCTCTACAAGAAATTTAAAAATTAACCAGGTGTGTGCTGGGCGCGGTGGCTCACACCTGTAATCCCAGCACTTTGGGAGGTCAAGGCGAGTGGATTACCTGACTTCAGAAGTTCAAGACTAGCCTGACCAACATGATGAAACCCCATCTCTACTAAAAATACAAAAATAAGCCAGGCATGGTGGTGCATGCCTGTAATCCCAGCTGCTTGGGAAGCTGAGGCAGAAGAATCACTTTAACCCAGAAGGTGGAGGTTGTAGGGTGTGGTGGTATGTTCCGAATAGTCCCAGTTGCTAGGGAAGCTGAGGTGGGAGGATTCTTTGAGCCCAGGAATTCGAGGCAGCAGTGAGCTATGATTGCACCACCGCACTCCTCAGCCTGGGCGACCATGCAAGGCCTTGTCTCTCAAAAAATAAAAATAAAAATAAAAAAGATGTCCAGAAGAGCAGAGTGGATAGAAATGCTGGATCCAGCCAGGCCTGAACCTAGAGTCTGGTTCTGCCACATATCAGCTATGAACCCTCAGGCTCATTGCTTTACCACTCATGATGTTATTGTGAGGATTACATAAAATAATGCACGAAAAGTGGTTAGCACCGCTCGGCACACGTGAGCAAGTCCATCCATGTGGCTATTACTGTTACTGAGTGAAGACCCCCTAGGTGTGTCGGCAGCTCAGGAGGGAGCTGTGGGCAGGAGGTTCACGTCGGTGTGTTAAGGCAGTGGAAGTGAGCGAGGTCACCCAGAGAGAGCACAGGACCCAGCATGAGCGACGCCAGTGTGCCCGGTGGGCTAGGGAGAGGGGGAAAGGATGGCAAAGGAGGCTGAGGAAAGTCAGAGGGTAAGGAGGAAAGATGTGAGCATGTGATGCATCAGAGGCCAAGGGAAGGGAGGGAGGGCCAGGAGCCCCTAAGGGTCACGCTGATAAAAACCAGACAAGGACAACAGATCTAGCCACCTCAGGGTCATGATGACCTTGGCAAGGACAGCGTGGGAGGTCAGAACCAAACCACAGTGAGTTGAGAAGTGGGAGGTATGGACTGGGAGACAAAGGGGGTGGGGAGCTCTTCACACTCAAAGTAGTTATTAGAGCTACCACTAGATCTTATGAATGAATGAAATGTAAAATGGCACAGCCTATAGTAAAAATAATTTAACTGTACATTTTTAAATAGCTAAAAGAGTATAACTAAGCCGGGCGCGGTGGCTCAAGCCTGTAACCCCAGCACTTTGGGAGGCCGAGACGGGCAGATCACGAGGTCAGGAGATCGAGACCATCCTGGCTAACACAGTGA
>NW_012113141.1:3290532-3329752 GCF_000951035.1 Colobus angolensis palliatus
GAGGCGGAGCTTGCAGTGAGCCAAGATTGTGCCACTGCACTCCAGCCTGGGCAACAAGAGTGAAACTCCTTCTCAAAAAAAAAAAGAAAGAAAAGAAAGAAAGCAGGACACAAACAAATATTTGTGCAACCATGTTCTTAGCAGCATTTTTCACAACAGATAAATGCTTGAGAAGGAAGCATTTGAAAGGTGGAAGCAACCAAGTGTCGGTCAACAGATGAATGGATAAGCAGAATGTGGTATATTCATATAATGGGCTGTTATTCAGTCACAATATTTCAAAAGGGAATAAAATTCTGATGCATGGTACAACCTGGATGAACCTTGAAAACATTATGCATATGAAGGATGGCAGACACAATAGGGCAACATTGTATGGTTCCATTTATATGAGATACCCAGAGGAGGCGATACCTAGAAGAGGTGAATTCATAGAGACAGAAAGTAGAATAGAGGTTACCAGGGGCTGGGGAGAGGGAAGGAGAAATGATGAGTTATTGTTTAATGGGTGCCGAGTTTCCATTTGGGATGATGAAAACATTCTGGAAATGAATAGTTAAGACTGTGCAACATTGTGAATATGCTTAATGCCATTGAATTGTATCCTTTAAAATGGTTACATGGTAGATGTATGTTATGTATGTTTTCCTTTTTTTTTTAATCAAACACCTTGTTCTGAGAAGAATTATTTGGGCCTCACCAGACTACCAAAGGGATTCCCAGCACCAACAAGGTGTAGACCCCCCTGCAGGAGGGGGAGAGCTGGAAACACAGAGACAAGGAGTCCAGTGGGGAAGCTGGGCCCCCGGAGTCTCCAGAGCTGGCTGGAGGCCTTGGTCCCAGGTGGGGAGGCACCTCCTCCAGCTCCCAGAAGGAGAAGGGCTGCTGGGAACTGATGCAGACACTGCAGTGTGCCCCTAGAGACAGTGCCCCCTAGACACCTTCTTCCCATACCCAGGCACAGCCTCTCTAAGTGACCCTCATTACACAGCTCTTAAGTGGCAGTATTCCACTCTTTTCTCCCTGCCAAATCTCTGTGGCAAGCAGTGCTCTTCACCCCCATATCAACTGGATTCTCCTGCTGATGTCCTGGGGGCCAACGAGCCACCCTGGCCAGTCTACCACTCCTGTCAGATTTATGTCTGTGGTTTCTGAAGCCCTCTGTCCCACACACTGCCTCTGGGAGGCAACCTGGGGCCACAGGCATGGCTAGGAAGAGAAGGCTGGGGACAACACGGTCAAAAAAGGAGGGCACAAATTCTCAGCAACACTGGGCGAGAGACAGCAGCATGCCTCGCCTGATTCTATGGACTGACTGTCTGGCTAGCCCCAGGTTCACATGTGATCATGATGCTAGAGCCACAGTGTCTCTAGCCCCCACCTGCTGAAGGAGGGTGCACAGTCCCACAAAGAATGCATGCTCAACTGCCCATCTAGAGCGCCCCATTGACCTGAACATGCTTGCCTCCCAGAATGGTTATCACGTTCCTACTTCAGTTTCCTGATCTGTGGAATTGTGATAATGTTGGCCCAGTTCACACCTCCAATGTAAGTGAGGAAAAATGGACTGAAAAAACAAGCCCCAAATTCTGCAATAGCATTTTGTCTGTGCTGACAGTAGATATAATGTAAATACAAGATATTGAGGAGGAATTGTTTATAATCATTTTGATGATGAGAAAATGTTCTGTAATATAATACATTTTCAACTGACCAGAACGAGTAGTCTTAAAATTGGGTTGAATTTCAGGATACCCCATGAAATCATTGTGTAACATAGACACTTATCATTTACATATCATTTCCAGATAATTGGGTCTCACCACTTAACATCAAAAATTTTCTTACCTAATGATTCCCATTTATTACATTTGACCACCAGCACATGTGGCCATGCAGGTTGTACATGGCACAAGAACACACATTTAAGGCAATATCATTCAAATCCTAGACTACAAAGATTTTTGTATTTATTATGAGAATTTCCAGCAGATGGTAGTAAAGAGTTTTGTTCTAACAAAATCCAGAAAGTAAAGCATCTTTCTGGGCATGGTGGCTCACCTCTGTAATCCCAGCTACTCGAGAGGCTCAGGCAGGAGAATCACTTGAGCCCAGAAGGTTAAAGCTGCAGTGAGCCTTGATAGCACCACTGCACTCCAGCCAGGGCAACAGAGTAAGACCCTGTCTCTAAATATAAAAAGTGTCTTGAAGCAGGAATGTCTTTTCTTTTTTTAGAGGCAGGGTAGGTCTTTGTTGCCCAGGCTGGAGTGCAGTGGCATGATCACAGCTCACTACAGCCTAGACCTCCTGAGTTCAAGCAATCCTCCCGCCTCAGCCCCCTAAGTAGCTGGGACTACAGGTGCATACCACCAAGCCCGCCTAAGTTTTGTATTTTTTGTAAAGACGGGATTTCGCCTTGTTGCCCAGGCTGGTCTTGAACTCCTGAACTCAAGCAATCTGCCCGCCTCTGCCTCCCAAAGTACTGGGACCACACCCAGCTAGGAGCATCTTTTTGTAATTTGCACAAGGGTACCTATTGGGTCACCAGTGGCCATGCTGGCATGGATCTGGAGAACAACAAAACTAGGGATGGGGAAACCATCTAGACACCCAATACAGTTATCTGGGTTAGAAGAGAAGGGAGCTTTAACTCAGGCAATGGCAACAAGAAGGCCAAAAGTGTGTGAGATTGATGAGGCTGGATGACCCCATGTGGTGACTGGAAGGAGATCGGGAGTGGGAGAGGGAAGAACAGGGAATGACTCCCAGGTCTCTGGTAGGAGCCATGTGTGGATGGAGCTGCCAGTTCTAAGGGTGATGAGAAATGCAGGTTTGGGGAGATGATTTTGACTTGGGGAATGTGATGTTTGCTTTACGTGTGAAGCCCCCGGGTGAGGCCATCTGGGTGATTATCATGGCAGGGCTGGAGGTGCAGATTCAGTAGTACAGGCAGGTGGGTAGAAGCTGGAGCCCTGAGTCCAAGGGGATTCCCAGAAGATTGCATGGCCCTAGCAGAGCAGAAGGCACAGACAGAACCCCAGGGACACCGCCAATCAGTGGGCAAGTGGACAAGGAAGAAGGGGCCTGGTAAGGAGACAGAGTCTTGGTCACTCCACCTCACCTGTCCCAACCCTATAATTAATGTGCTATTTCCCATCTTCTGTGGGCTGGAATATCCACTGTTGGTTTAAATTGTATACAAAATGAAAGGACACAGACTCTTCCAAAATAATGTATATGAGCTTTACAGTATCCCTTTTGGCTAAAGAAATTATTTTTGCTACTAGATACTCAGCTGTATTCCAGATGATTACTATTGCTAGAAGTGTGACTTCTGAGAAGTGAGGGGTTTGCCATAGAAGTCCCCACCACTTAACAGAATTATGATCTTCCCACAACATTTGTAGTAGAGTAAATTAGTGCTGTATAAATCCAGTTTTCTTATTGATTGCCAATATAAGGATTTGGCAGGATTAATAAAATCCCTAAGATCAATAAAGTCACTCGAGAATGTAGCAAACTTTTATAGTTCATGGGACTATATTTGCCATAATTACATTTGAAACTATGAATGATGATTAATGTTTTTCTTGTTTCATTTGCTTTGAATTTTTTTTTTTTTTTTTTTTTTTTTTAGGCAGGGTCTCCTCTGTCACCCAGGCTGGAGTGCAGTGGCACTATCACAGCTCACTGCAGCCTTGAACTCCTGAGCTCAAGCGATCCTCCCACCCCAGCCTCCCAAAGTGCTGGGGTTATAGGCATGAGCCCTGTGCCTGGCTAATGATTAATGTTATTACAAACATTTAAATGGTGAAGTCCATGTGTCAAGGATGTCCGGACTAAACATCCGAAAGAGATAAGAACTATTTGATGTAGATTTTCTGTGATGTGTTATCTTTTTCTATGTTAAAAAAAAAAAAAAAAAAGTCCTACCACTGCTTTTGCACTAGAACACATAATCAAGGTTTTCTTTCTTATAAATTATTTCAAAAGGGTTTGTTTAAGAGCTTCATTGCATGGTCCCCAAGCATCGTCTGCATTCTCTGAATTGTGCTGCATGCGGAGTCTCTGCCTTCAGTCTCATCCTATGCTGCATTTTATTCCGGCAGACTTTTTTGTCTGAATGTCTGTGCATCTGTCTGTCAAGCTGAAAATAACCTGACCTTCAGGGCTTCCTGAAGACTCCAAATATGTAGTGCTTCCCATGAGCCCTGCCTCTTATGCTGACAGTTAATTTGATGAACTTGGGGAGGGTGCTTAATTTCTCCCTCTAAATGCAGGTAACAGGAGGCAGGAAAGTAATGATCCAGGATGCTAAATTCAATTCAGGTGCTCAGAAGCTTAAAATTGGGAGGCTCATTAACCCCCAAACCCATCTAGAAAAAGGGGTGAGTGGAGTGCTTCTTCCTCCCATGTGTACCCCAGAAATGAGAGTCCCTTGAGATGAGCAGGGGCAGCACACTTCCCTTCACTGTACACAAATAGGGAGCTGCACATTTTAACCTAGAGCCAGAAGGCAAGCCTGACGGGAACAGTGGCTCACACCTGGAAATCCCAACACTTTGGGAAGCTCAAGTGGGAGGCCCACTTGAGCCCAAGAGTTTGAGACCAGCCTGGACAACAAAGTAAAACCCTGCGTCTACAAAAAAAATTAAAAATTAGCCTGGCACGGTGGCACAAGCCTGTGGTCCCAGCTACTAAGGAGGCTGATGGGGGAAGATCACTTGAGTCTGGGAGGTTAAGGCTGCAGTGAGCCATGATCACATCACTGCACTTCAGCCTGGGTGACAGAGGGGAGATCCTGTCTCAAAAAATAAAGTCTATTTGAAAGCTTTATAATTCCATTTTCTTTTCTTTCTTTCTTTTTTTTTTTTTAAACAGAATCTCACTATGTCACCCAGGCTGCCATGTGGTGGCCCAATCTCGGCTCACTGCAGCCTCCACCTCCCAGGTTCAAGTGATTCTCCTGCCTCAGCCTCCCAAGTAGCAGGGATCATAGGCACATACCACCACGCCTGGCTAATGTTTGTATTTTTAGTAGAGACGGGGTTTCACCATGTTGGCCTGTCTGGTCTCGAACTCCTGACCTCAAGGGATCCACCTGCTTCTGCCTCCCAAATTGTGGGGATTGCAGGCATCAGCCACCATGCCTGGCCACTCCATTTCCTTTTAATGGGCATTCTTTTGAAGAGAAAGCAAGGATTGGGAAACAGCCTGAAAGCAGCAAGCCTGATTATCTAATACAGCATTAATTTCATTTTTCCAATATAATCCGTCGGTTCACAGACAGCATTAATTTCAAATACCCTATCCCACTGTCCCAACAAGCATGCTCACACTTCTCAAATTTTAGTGCCCCAATCTTTGATTCAGAAAACATGGTCACTGCATAAATGAATAGTTGGCAAACACAATATTCATTGCTTAATAATCTGGAAAAGATGTGAGAATGAATTTATGGTGATTTAGCACTTTTCTTTATGGAAATGCCTATGAATATTTAACTGTAATGTTTATTTTATTAGAATTCATTTGTTAATCACATGTGATTAGTTAATACGGCATACTTATGCCAAGTTTTTGTTATTGTCGTAGATTTTATGAATGATAGCAATTTCATGTGCTCTTTTTTTATTTGAAATTAGATTGATTGCAAAGACTCATACAAAGTCGTCTGTTAATTTTAGGGCTTAGTATTTGTGCCATTGTATCAGCATATCCTCCCAGCACATACCCACACGCACACACACACATATGCCTGCCTGCACACTCACACACACACAATACATTCATGCACACGCATACACGTACACTTTTCCCCCTCATTGTCAGTGAGACAACACATTGACACATTGCCTCTAGCTTTCCAAGGGAACGAATTTTTCTTTAAAGCCTCATTCATACTTTTGAAGGCAAATTTGATTTAGCGGAACATCCTTCTAAAATTGAAGAAGAAAGAAAAGTAACAATATAAAACAGAAGAGGAAGGGGGAAAGCATATAGATAGCAGAAACCAATTCTACAGATTTCTTTTTTTACCCCAAGGTTTTAATAGTATGTGAAATAGCTTTAGGAAAATTTCTTCTTATCAATTTTTTCACATTTGCCAAGTGGCATGTTTGTTAAAGTCAGCCATGCTAAAGTTTTGGGGAGTATGTGGAAGACCCCCCGGGCTCAACATGCTTTCCTACACAGGTCTCGTGGCATTCCCTTTAGGAATTCACTTTTCGGGTTAACCATTTCCTCATCCCACGGTGTCAGTCAGTCCTTCAGTCCACTTTTCTTTTAGGACAGGAAAGACCTCGGGCATTGAGTAAAGAGGAAAAGGAGAGTCAACGGGGCGCAGCGGCTCACGCCTGGAATCCCAGCACTTCGGGAGGCCAAGGCGGGTGGATCACCTGAGGTCAGGAGTTCAAGCTCAGCCTGACCAACGTGGTGAAACCCCGTCTCTACGAAAAATACAAAAATTAGCCAGGCGTGGTGGTGCGTGCCTGTAATCCCAGCTACTCAGGAGGCTGAGGCAGGAGAATCGCTTGAACTCAGGAGATGGAGGTTGCAATGAGCCAAGATCACGCCACTGCACTCCAGCCTGGGCAATAGAACGACTCAACAAAAAAGAAAAAAAAAGGAGAGTCTAAGAGAAGTCCAAGTGGGTACCCAGAACAGACTTTACCTCCATCACTACTCTCTTCAGAGATGGCCCTGCTCCCCACAGACTGAGAGGAATTTATGTTCTATAGTAGGATTCTGTATTGGTCAGGATTCACTTCTGTAGACAGTGGCTTCAACAAGAGAGTTTATTTCACTCTCATACAAAAGAAGTCTAGAACAGACAGTCTAGATTGGTAGAGACTCAATTTCCTTCTATGCTCTTGCTCTAGCATGCACAACTTCCTCTTCTTGGTCAAAGATGGCTGCTCACATTCCAGCCATCATGTCCTCAGCCCACCATTAGAAAGGAGAGAAGGGCACAGCCCCTTCCTTGATGGACACTTCCCGGAAGGACCAGACAACACAACGGCTTGCCTTCTTTGGCCAAATATTGGCCACAGAACCACACTTATCAAGAGGAATATAGTCTTCCTGCAGTTATGGGCTTGGCAAAAAAAATCAGAAGTCCTGTACCAAGGAAGAAGACGAAGAGGGAGAACTGATGCTGAGGGACAACCAGGAGGCTTTGCCACAGGATCGGATGACATCTTGCTAAAATAGCTTACTTCTCTGTGACCTTATTTTTTCTTTTTTAAAATGTTTTAATTAATTTTTTTTTTTAGAGACAGGGTCTCACTCTGTGCCCAGGCGGAGGTGCAGTGGCACAATCATAGCCCTCTGCAGCCTTGAACTCCTGGCTGGGCTCAAGCGATCCTCCTGCCTTGGCCTCCTGAGTAGCTGGGACTAACCTGAGTTCTCTTATGCTTCCTGGATTTCTTTCCAGGCCAAGACATAGAAATCACAAATGAATAAATGTGATCAACTTGAAAGCCATTTCTAAAGAAAAGCTTTAGCTTGGACCCCATTCTGTGATTGCTTGTTAACGCCTCCTTGTAATTTCAGCGGAAATTCTAGAATTGGCTGGGAATGCCGCGAGGGACAACAAGAAGGCCCGGATAGCCCCGAGACACATCTTGCTGGCAGTTGCCAATGACGAGGAGCTCAACCAGGTATGTGTGAAGCATTGAGGGAAGCCGCAGAATGGGTTTGCCAAACATGCTAATGTGTGGGCCTGGGTGGTGGCCATGAGTCACTCCCGCTGCAGTTCCCAATTACCTTTATACAAAAAAAACTCAGGCCATATAAAAGAACAAATTCTGCTAGCTCTATCATTCAGATTCAAAATAAAATTGCTTCTGGCATAGATCTCATTGTATATTCTAGGTCTTATCAGACCTTTCTTTTCTCTTTAAAGACGAGTTCTGTGTTGCTGAGGAAGGTGTGGCACAAATGTTATTCTCTTCACTTTCTTCACCCAAACTTAGCTGATAATTTTTTCTGATGAAGGCAGAAGACTTTATATTTTAGAACTGACCCTTTATATTCTGAAACTGACCCCAAAGTCAAGTGAATAGCCCCTCTTCACCCACAGTATATGTAAGGTGGTAGTAAATGGTATAAGAATTTTTATTTCTGGTTCTTTCTATTTATCTTTATTTTCTAATCTCATTCTTCTCAAAATATAGTGACGACGCCGTTTTTATGGCCAATCCATCATGGACTGATAATTTCCAAAAATGTAATAAAAATTATTAGAAAAATTAAAAAGCAAACTACAAGCCATGATTTTTTGTTATCAGATTCAACAGATACACAATAACTGTCAGTTTGCTATGAAAGTTTCTAGATGCTTACTATACTTCTCTTGTCACTGATGGGTAACTACCAGTTCATGGGTGAGCTGTGGTCGCAGACCACGTTTGGGGTAGTGTTGGTTTCGAATTTGCAGAATATATTAGTGGAGTAGTACATGTCTGTTCTTTACTGATAAATTAACTTATATTGATTGGGAGGAGCATGGCCAGACATACTTTACTGATGGAATGTATGTGCAAGCTTGTGGAGACGACTGGTTCGTCATTAACTGAGTCTAGTCTTTGCAATGACCTTTGAACCTCATTTTCTCAAGCTGCGCTCCCCACATGGGAACCTCTTTATCCTCTGTTGTGTCTGGAATTCCAGAGCCCTGGGCAACTTCTGTATCCCTTCTATTTTGCTTTGCTTTGTTTTGCTTTCTGTACAACATCACAGGATACCTTGTTAACCTACAGAGAAATGCTCTACAACTGAAAGTGGGAAAAGCCAATTAAATGGTGTATTATGCAGTTTCTTTGGGAAAGCGGAGGCCACATTTAACAGTTACAACTGTATTAAATCCAGGCCAGGCTTAGTGGCCCACGCCTGTAATCCCAGCACCTTGGGAAGCTGAGGCAGGTGGATCACCTGAGGTTAGGAGTTCAAGACCAGCCTGGCCAACATGGTGAAACCCTGTCTCTACTAAAAATACAAAAATTAGCTGGGGGTGGTGGCAGGTGCCTCTAATCCCGGCTGCTCAGGAGGCTGAGGCAGGAGAATTGCTTGAACCTGGAGGCGGAGTCTGCAGTGAGCCAAGATCTCGCCACTGAACTCCAGCCTCAAAAAAAAAAAAGAACTGTATGAAATTGAGAACCAGCCGGCTGTTTGCTACATGAGTGCATGCGTTTCTCTCTTCAGCTGCTAAAAGGAGTGACCATCGCCAGTGGAGGCGTCCTGCCCAGAATTCACCCCGAACTGCTGGCCAAAAAGCGAGGGACCAAAGGCAAGTCGGAAACGATCCTCTCCCCGCCCCCAGAGAAAAGAGGCAGAAAGGCCACGTCAGGCAAGAAGGGGGGGAAGAAATCCAAGGCTGCCAAACCACGGACGTCCAAAAAGGTGAGCCGAGGCTGCATGTCCTGAGCCAGGCACTCCCACGGCAATGGTCTGAATGTCTGTGTTCCCCCACAATTCATATGTTGAAACCTAACCCCAGGGGCACAGGATTATGCGGTGAGGCTTTGAGAGGTAACTAGATCATGAGGGCAGAGTCCTCATGAATGGGAACAGTCCCCTTATAAAAGAGGCCTGAGGGAGGCAGAGGGACCCTTCTGCCATGTGAGGACACAGCTAGAAAGCGGCATCTACCAGGAAGCGAGCCCTTGCCAGACATGGAATCTGCCTGCTCCAAGGACTTCCTGCCTCCAGAACTATGAGAAACAAGTTTCTGGGCCAGTCACAGTGGCTCATGCCTGTAATCCCAACACTTTGGGAGGCCAAGGCAGGAGGATGACTTGAGCCCAGGAGTTAGAGGCTGCAGTGAGCCATGATGGCGCCACTGCACAAGAGCCTTTGTGACAGTGCAAGACCCTGTCTCAGAAACAAAAAAAAAAAAAAAAAGGAGGTTTCTGTTGTTCGTGAGCCAGCCAGTCTATGGCATTTTGTTAGAGCAACCCAAACAGACAGTAAGACACTCACAAGTTTAAAGATGAAACAATGACAGCGTAGCAGGCACCTCTGAAGGACCAAGGACTCTTGCAGCGTGGTGCCGGAAGAAAATGACAAGAACGTACGGGTAAAAGAATAAAGGGCCTTTGAGGTTAGAGCTGAAATCATCAAACAGGTCTTCTCTAGGTTTCCAAACCCTAAGCAGGGATGGTTTTCAGATCCCTTTTACTACCCCCAGCAAATTCTGAAGTGAGAGACGGTAGCCGGGAACCTGCGTCGTCTGTCTCTGCAGAGCTCCGTATTGCCTTCCAAACAGCCTCTAGTCTCCTGCAGGCGTTCCTTGAGTTCCACCAGTGGAATTTCAGGTGTTTGGGATAGCTTGATAATGCTAGGTAGCTTAGCTCAGAGACGCCACTGATAGAATAATGTTTTCCTATGTTGCCCAGTGCAGTGACCACTGGTCACATGTAGCTTTTTTTTTTTTTTTTTAAGAGACAGGGGTCTCACTCTGTCACCCAGGCTGGAGCGCAGGAATGCAGTGGCGAGATCATAGCTCACTGTAGCCTCAAACTCCTGGGCTCAAGTGACCCTCCTGCCTCAGCCTCCGAAAGCACTGGAATTGTAAGTGTGAGCTAAGGCACCCAGCCAAGGCTATTTAGATTTGAATGAAAACTAAATCAAATTTAAAATTCAGCTCCTTGATTGTACCAGCCACATTTCAAGCACTCAGCAACATTATTGAGGATCAAAACAGAATATTTCCTTGATCACAGAAAGTTCTATTGGACAGCCCTGCTGTAGAAGTTGTGGGCGCTTCATTCTACACTGCCTCTGTGCCCCGAGAAATCCTGGGGAGAAAGAAGGCTAAGCAATGGGCTGTCAACGGCCCCACCCGGCTCCAATGCTTGTTGTCGTGAGTTGCAGGCATTGAAATGAGCAAGGACAACGCACTGGTGGTGCACAGGGGTAGGTGAGGACTGTAGGTACGCGTGAGCCCTTTAACACACTTTCTGTTTTGCTATTTTGGGGTACCCTTTTCTTTCCTTATATTGCTGACTTTTGCTTCCCTCCTTCAAGAAACAGCAGAACACATCACCTAACTGCTTCCTTTCATATTCAACTTGGTGGCAGCCATGAGAAGAGCTTAATAAAGGCACCTCAGGCTTTTTCTGGATTGGTTCTCATCTGGCCTTCTGATTTTTACCAACAGTCCAAACCAAAGGACAGCGATAAAGAAGGAACTTCAAATTCCACCTCTGAAGACGGGCCAGGGGATGGATTCACTATTCTGTCTTCTAAGAGCCTTGTTCTGGGACAGAAGGTAACAAAGAGAATTGCATTGTGCTATATTAAAATACTACTGTATTTTTATAACGTACTGTTTACAAACGATGCCTCCCTTGCTCCCCAATAATGATTTTCACTGCAGTCTTGAATTATTCATTTTTAAACTAAAGAGCTGTGGCAGTGTTGGCATTGTGAGAGTGAGAATTGTTCTTTTTTGCTGAGAATTGTTAATGCTAACATTGGTCAGACGGGTAAGCATGGAGGCTCTTTCTGGTCAGTAGATAGAATGGCATTACTGTTTTTGGGAATTCCACACACCCCAGTTATTTCTGCATCTGCCAAAAAAAAAAAAAAAAAATCCATAGCTAACTTTCTCAAACAGCTTCTGAGAGGCCCATCTTACATGGTTCAATGTAATTTATCAAAGAAAGAAAATAGAAATATATGTTTTCCGAATATCCTTGGTATTAGAAATGAATTATTTGCCAATAATTCAGTCTGCCTGCCTTCCTAGGCTTTAGAAAGAAAACAAACAGGGCTATACATTTGAACAGTCTTCAGCAACACAACAGCAGCCCAGCCAGACATGCAAATAATTCATTCCTACAAGTGTAAAGTTTACTGAGCAGACAATTTATCTACCAAGTCAACTGGGGCTGAAATAAGACACCCAAGGGAAGAGTCAGTTAATCATATCTCTGGTAGCTGAATGTTTCCATCCTGACAACACAGTAAGCCTCCATTCAAAGAATTGGGAAGAGCATGTTCTAAGAAGAGCATCAGTGTAGCTGGTTGCTAATTCATCACTGATTAAAGCAGGGAAACAAAGAGGTGGAATTTATGTCCCCTCTCTGGCCCGTTCACTGTTACATGACGATTAGCTTTCTCTCATGTAGCTAAGGGAACATAAAGGTCTCGCTCATGTTGGCCAATAGAGAATGCCCTCCATTCCACTCTACTGTGAACACATAGGGTAGCATTTCCCAACGGTAGCCCCAAGACTGTGGTCTCCAAAGGCCAAGGGAGCCAGACACCCCCAGGTCAGGATCCCAGAGCCCATTACTTCTCTCCAGCAAGGTTACTGACTTCAGAGCCCTGCCCCACTAATTTTGTGCTCTTCTAGGGAGAATGCAGGATGCTGAGGGGAAAAGAGAGAGCGAGCCCTGGGCTTCCTTGCAGGAGCTGCTCAGAGGATGCATCAGTGAAAACCAGGGCCATCAGGGTTGGGAACCAAAGGCATGAGCTGTAAGAGAAAGAAAGAAAGGAGAGGGGAGGTCCTGTTCCTGTTCCAGGGAAGAGGAAATGGATTCGTTGCATGCTGCCAGCCCCAGAGTGGAGAGTAAATCTGCTGAGCTCAAAGAGCTTATTACAAGCCAGACACCTGGGAAACTGGAGGTTGTCACTCTCTATGCAGCCCCTATGTTGACATTGGGTATGAATAATTAAAGAGAATTAATGAATGCAAGTAAAATATGAGGACTTTTCAACGGATTTTATCTTTTCCACATTCTCCACCTTTTCTTCCTAATGCAGCTGTCCTTAACCCAGAGTGACATCAGCCATATTGGCTCCATGAGAGTGGAGGGCATTGTCCACCCAACCACAGCCGAAATTGACCTCAAAGAAGATATAGGTAAGGTCCTGAGACTTCAGTAGAAGTGCCATAGAATAGGCCACTGTTCAGGCAAGTTCTTGTGAAGCTGGTCATTGTCAACTGGCTATCCCATTGCTGGGGTCCCATGTCAAACTCTGTCTTTATGTGTAGTTGAACAGCTTCGCTAGAGAGAAGCTAACTTTTAATTCTGCATATATTTTTGAAATTTTTATTGGGGTATTGTGTAAAAGCAAATCGTTAGCATAGAGCTTGATGAATTTTTCTCAAAGTGAACCCCACTGTGCAACTAGCACCAAGATCCTGAAGCAGACCCTTACCAGCACCCAAGAAGTCTCCCTCGGTCCCACTCCCAGTCAGTATGTCCTCCAAGGGTAGCCACTGTCCCTTCTTCTCAAAGCAGAGATGGGTTTCATCTGTCTTGAATTTTGTAAAAATGAAATCTTGTCCTCTTTTCTCAACTCAGTATTGTGAAATCTATCCATGTTGTTGAGTATGATTGTATTCATTCATTTTCCTTGCTTGTAGTATTACACTCTATAAATATATGACAGTTTATTGATCTGTTCCACCACTGAGGACATTTGGGGTCGTTTCCAGTTTGGGCTATAGTGAATAGTGCTACTGTAAATATTGTTGTACATGTTTACATATATCGTAAGCTTAAATATTGAGAGTGCTATTGATAAAAGGGAAATGGACATCTAGAAAAAATTAGGTTGTCCATTAAGCTATGAGCACTGAGTTATTTTGCCTGTGGTTTGCCACCTGTCCCACGAGTGGCAGAGGGAGCTATTACTAGCCAGGGTGGAGGAGCTTGGGAGGGTAAGCTGTTACGGGTGCCAGAAATAACAGCATGCTAACAGTCCCCATCCCATCCATTTTTACCAAGCAGAACTGCCTTAAACTCTCCATGGAAAGGGTAAAGTAAGCAAAGAAGGGGCTTTGTCCCTAGGGTACAGGGCTTGCCTGTGAGGGAGGCAATTTGAGGTAGATGCTAGTAGTTCAGTCCTGGGTGGTAGCACCAGGGGCCCCTGGCAGCTGGACTCACTCAGGGCTTCCTCCTGGCATCAGAGGCCACTTGCTGTCCTGAAAAGGAGACAGGACAGCCCTGGGAAAAGTCAGCATTACAGAGAAACAAGTCTCCTTCCACACTCCTTGGAAGGGCGCCCTCTAGTGGCCTTCATCTGGAGCTTTTTTAATAGGTGTCCTGCTGCTCACTGACACATTGCAGTGTTCATACTTGACACATTTCTATAGTAATGAAATTTTTATGTAAGAAAAACAATATGCTTCTTTTCTTTAATTGGCATGGTGGCAGAGTGGAAAGAGCACTGGTCTGAGCAGAAATTCACGCTCAGATTCCAGCAGTGGATTCTAAGGCCAACCTCTTCAGGGTCTTGTGAGGAGAAATGGGCTAAAGGCAGCCAGGTGGTAAAGAGGGCAGGTTCCAGGTCGGCCTGCCTGGACTGTCCCGGCTTTTCTGAATTGCTTCCTAGCTGTGTGACCTTTGGCAGGCGTCTAAACCTCCCTGAACCTCTGTTTCCTCCTCTGTAAGGGAGGATAGCAATAGTACCTGTCCCACGGGGCTGCTGTGATGGGGCCTGGCACAGTGCTGGGCTCCTAGGCACTTAGTAATCGACAGTTGTTTTGTTGCTGCTGTGTTAGGAGGAGTCCCTCCCATTATGATTCCATTCTCCACCACCGTCACCCAAACTAATCATCCCAACAGCCAAGGCCCTGCCTTAATCTTTTCAAAACATTATGTTATTATGGGAAAAGTCAAGCATAAACAAAAATAACAGAAAATTATAATGAAACCCTACTCAATCAGATGCAGTAATCACCACCCATGGCCACCTTTGTTCCAACTCTTACCCCCTCCACATAAAGTCATTTTATCTGTGAATATTTCACAATGACTTCTAACAGATAAGGGCTGTTTACTAACAACACAGCCACACTACCATTATTGTACCTTTAAAAAGATAGCAATATCAACAAATTACCTGTGTTCCAATTCCAGTTACATCATAAATGTCAAGTTTCTTAAACATTTGTTTAAGCCAGGCACAGTGGCACACTCCTGTAGTCCCAGCTACTTGGGAAGCTGAGGCAGGAGGATTGCTTGAGCCCAGGAATTTGAGACCAGCCTGGACAATATAGTGGGATCCCCATCTTTTATAAAAAAGGGGAGCCTGAGTATGGTGGCTCATACCTGTAATCCCAGCACTTTGGGAGTCTGAGGTGGGCAGACCACTTGAGCTCAGAAGTTCCAGACCAACCTGGGCACATGGCAAAACCCCATCTCTAAAAAAAAATACAAAAATTAGCCGGGCGTGTTGGCACATGCCTGTGCTGCCAGCTAAGGTGGGAGGCTGAGGTAGGAGGATCACTTAAGCCCAGGAGTTCTAGGCTGCAGTGAATGGTGATCACGCCACTACACTCCAGTCTGGGCCACAGAGTACACAGAGTGAGACCCGGTCTCGAAAGAAAGAGAGAGAAAGAAAAAGAGAGAGAGGGAGAGAGACAGAGAGAGAAAGGAAGGAAGGGAAGGGAGAGAAGGAAGCAGGGAGGGAAGGACGGGGAGAGAAAGGAAGAAAGGAAAGAAAGAAAACTGGTTTATTTGATTTTGGATCCAAATCAGTCCACGCACTGCAGTTGGTTGATAAGTCTCTTATACCTTAGGTTCCTCCTTCATCTCTTTCTTATTTCTTTGCAATTCGTTTGTTGAGGAAGCTGGGCCATTTGTCCTATGGGGTTTCATGCAGTCCGGATTTTGCTGATTACATCCTCCTGGCATCATGAAACATGTTTCTTTGCTTTTTGTAACTTGGTGGTTGGATCTAGAGGTTTCATGAGGTATAGGTTTGAAAACTTTGCCAAGACCCCTTGGTCAGTGGCGAGTGCGCGTGCCTGAGGAGGCGTGTCGTGCCTGGTTGTCTGTCTTGATGTGATGCTGGGGGCCACTGATGCCTCTTCTCTAGATTCCGCCATTTGTTAGGAGTTGCAAAGCTGCAGTATTCTCATTCTAGCATTGCTCCTTTCCTTCTTGGGAATGCTTCTGTAGAGAGAAAAATACCTCTCTCCAGGCTGCTTTTTTCTTAAAAGTCTTCAGTGAGGAGGGTGGATTCCCCTTGCCTTCTGCACATTCCCATTTGGCCCTTGACCTGAATGCAGAGGGCACCAGTGTAGACCTAGTCCTCTGCTTCTCAACATGAACTGGCTACCAGCTTCGGTTACTCGGCCTTCTCCAGGCTTCTGGACCCAATAGATCAACAGTGTCCAGGAATCTGGGGGCCAGAAAGGAGCCTCAGAGGTGCTGGGTGTAATGCACAATCACCATTTCTCAGTTGCATCATGGAAACCCAAGCACATTAATGAAGAAATCCCCTCTGCACGCCCTCCCCCAGTGGACAGTGACCACTGGAATAGACACTTGTCCTAAACGATCTGCACAATGTACTATGGCTCGCCACATATACTTGAGGCTCGAGTGTGGAGTGGGGAAGCATCACCACCCAGGCCCTGGGGAAGACTCTGAACTGAACCATAGTAATAATGATGATTCATAAAGAGAGAGCTGAGACTTGCCCCAGACATCCAGATCACCAAGTTCATTCGAAGATGAAAACACCTGAAAAATACCTCATCTGCTGCCCCAAAGCCGTCGTCCTCCCAGTCTGGAAAAAACACCCGTGCCATCTCAGAGACATGAGAGCTGATGCGCTGGTGCATACACAGACGGGGTTCCTGCGGGGTCAGAGGTGGCGTCCTGTCATCTCCCATGGGGTTCCACTTGGCCTGTGGAGAAGTAAGAGCTGACGTAGGAAAAAAAAGAAAGAGTAGGGCATTCCCTAACATCAAAGGCTCAGGGCATCTCCCGGCAGGAAAGTCCGTAGAGATTAGCCTCTCTGCGTGTCTCCATTGAAAACTGGGCACCGGGGTGGGGGAACAACATGCCTGGCTGCGCTGGGCCTGTGTCTGTCCTTTGACTCAAGCACTTACAGTATGTTGATGGCACTGTGATGGGACCGGGACCTCAGAGCTCTCCACATGAGTACTAAACCTGTAGGACACAACACTAGAATCTCAGTTGTTTGTTGTTGTTTTGTTTTTAAATCATCTACAGGACTCGGGCCATGAGACCGCTTTATGGCCAAATCACCCCTTAAAAGATCCTTGATAAAAGCTTGCCAATCTAAGTCTGCTACACTGATGCCCCGAGACCCCTGCCTCCCCCCACCACTGGCAAACCAGGATAACAACTGGGAAGTTCAATTCCTAGTTTCTAACTGTACTGTTTTTTTTTTCCTGGCCTACTACAAATATGTGAAACAGTGTAATTAGATTGAAAGAACAACCACAGTGGCTTCCCATTGCTCTCCTTTGCAGGTAAAGCCTTGGAAAAGGCTGGGGGAAAAGAGTTCTTGGAAACGGTAAAGGAGCTTCGCAAATCCCAAGGCCCTTTGGAAGTCGCCGAAGGTAAGTGTGGAACTAGGCTCCTGTCACCAGCACGGCCTCACCCTCCTCTCTGAGTCTCCAGCCTCACGTGCCTGATGCCCGTTCAGCTTATGAGACAAAGCATGCCATAACTAATCAGAAAGCTATTTCAGCATCTCAGGTAATTTGAGCAGGCCCATGGAGATCCTTTCAGATGTCCTGGGGACTCCAATATGTCTGAATAATTCAAGTCAATTTGCATCAGATCCCCCAAAATGGCCTAGAGCCATTGGGTGAACTTCGCATGTGTGTGATAAAGTATACATACCATAGGACTTACCACTGGAACTATGTTTTTTTCTTTTTCTTTTCTTTTTTTTTTTCTTTTTGAGAAAGAGTCTCACTCCGTCACCCAGGCTGGAGTGCCGTGGCATGATCTCAGCTCACTGCAACCTCCGCCTCCCAAGTTCAAACGATTCTTGTCCCTCAGCCTCCCAAGTTGCTGGAATTACAGGCGCATGCAACCATGCCTGGCTAGCGTTTGCATTTTTAGTAGAGATGAGGTTTTGCCGTGTTGGCCAGGCTGGTCTCAAAGTCCTAACCTCAAGTGATCCACCCACCTTGGCTTCCCAAAGTGCTGGGATTACAGACATGAGCCACCGCACCCAGCCACTGGAACTATTTTAAAGCATATAATTCAGCAGCATTAAGTACTTTTACAGTGTTGTGCAGCCATCACCACTCCCTAGTCCAGAGCTTTGATGTCACCTCACACAGAAACCTTGTTGGGGTGATCGGACCCAACACCAGGTCATGGGGGTGACGAAGTCCAGCGGAGTCAAAGGAATGAGAAAAGACAGTTGGAGACAGAAAGTGGGTCCAGGGGGCTGTCGCTAGTGTTTGGAGGCTGCGAAGGCCCTGAGCTCTGGAAGCCCAGACTATTTATTGGTGATCAAACAAAGAAACAGGTGGTGAGGATACGGGGGTCGAAAGGCAAGCGCATGATCTACAGCTGTGACAGTTTAGCATTTCCTTTGAAGCATCTGGAACATATTCTGCTGCTTGAGATAATGGAGAGCAGGTTCTTTTAACTCAAGATACAATCGATCCTGGGAGAGCAAGGAGCAAGGAGCCAGCAAGTCTAGACACATTCCAGAGCCATGAGCCCTGGATTCTGTCGAAGCCACGAGAGCTTTTATGCCTGGGCTCAGATTATGGTGCATCGGAGTGGCCTTCCACCCTTTGGCACAGAGCTTAGTGTTCCAGCCACAAGGGGTTTTAGAATCTGGACCCCGGACATGTTCCAAGACTCTTTCACATTATGTCAGACATGCAAGCCCTGCCTCAGCGTCTCCCAACACTCAGCTTTTCTCCCAACAAACCCCCTAACATTAAGCAGTCTTGCCCAGTGCCCCCTCAGGCCCTGGCAAGCACTAATCTACTTTCTGTCTCTATGGATTTGCCTATTCTGGACATTTCATATAAAGGGGATCATGCAATATATGACTTTTCTGTGTGGCTTCTCTCACTTAACATTTTTTTCAAAGTTCATCCATACTATAGCATGGGTCAGTACTTATATTCTTTTTCATGGCTGAATAATATTCCATTTTGTTTAACCACTCATTTGCTGTTAGGCATTTGGGCTGTTTCCACCTTTGGTGATTGTGGATAGAGCTGCAGTGAACATCTGTGCACACGTTTTTATTTGAACATCTCTTGTCCAGGCGATTGGGCAAGTTTTTGACAAGTGGATCCAACCTCAGATCGGTGTTCCCACCCACACGACTCCCAATCAGTTCACTCCTTGTACCCTCAGTCAGTGCCAAGTGCTGCAGGGCTTCAGCGGAAAATAAAACCCACCACCGCCCTCAGATGCATCACTGGGCCACAGAGCAGGAGCCACAACCTCAGCGTAGGGGAGTGTGGGAGGACGGCAGTGAGGCTGTGAGAGCCCTTGGGGGTGGGACACGGAGGGCAATAGGAGCACTGCATGTGAGAAGACGCGAGTCTTGCATGAGCAGGGAGTCTTGGGTCAGCATGTGGGAGGAGAGAAACAGCAGTCAAGATGAGGCTGGGTCTGTGGGCTGTGGGAAGGGGTCTGGACCTGACCCTACATGGACACGAGGGCACTTGGAAGTTTAAGCAGGGGGCTGTCCAGATTAGACTTGATTGTTATAAAAGTAGGGCCTGGGCACGGTGGCTCACGCCTGTAATCCCAGCACTTTGGGAGGCTGAGGCAGGTGGATCACGAGGTCAGGAGTTCGAGACTAGCCTGACCAACATGGGGAAACCCTGTCTCTACTAAAAATACAAAAATGAGTCAGGCGTGGTGGCATATGCCTGTAATCCCAGCTAGTCAGAGGCTGAGGCAGGAGAATCGCTTGAACCTGGGAAGTAGAGGTTGCAGTAAGCCAAGATCATGCCATTGCACTCCAGCCTGGGCGACACAGCAAGACTCTGTCTCAAAAAAAAACAAGAAAGAAAGAAAAGGAAAAAAGTAATGGGGGCTTCTAGTCCAGAAAGAACAAGAGCCCACACTTTAAATCTCCACCCACCACTCCCCACAGGCATAGCAGTAATAGATGCAGTGTCTCTTTAAAAACTGTAAGACAGCCTGTAATCCCAGCACTTTGGGAGGCCGAGATGGGCGGATCACGAGGTCAGGAGATCGAGACCATCCTGGCTAACACAGTGAAACCCCGTCTCTACTAAAAAATACAAAAAATGAGCCGGGCGAGGTGGTGGGCGCCTGTAGTCCCAGCTACTCAGGAGGCTGAGGCAGGAGAATGGCGTAAATCCGGGAGGCGGGGCTTGCAGTGAGCTGAGATCCGGCCACTGCACTCCAGCCTGGGCGACAGAGCGAGACTCCGTCTCAAAAAAAAAAAACAAAACTGTAAGACAGAGCCACACTCAAATATAAGATAAGCCTCCATGTAGACAGAGGCAGGAGGGCTGCAGCAGCACCTCTAGGAGGCCGCTGCCCCTGGCCTGGGCTCCAGGTCTGTAAGATGCAGTGTCGCTTCACGGATAAAGAGGGCCAGAGCCAGGCTCACTGCTCAAAGCAAGGGGCTGCATGAGATTCTTGTGGCCTTTACAGGAAGCCAAAGCTCTAGCCACTACCCAGGGCTACAACTTGGATAAAAATCTGTCTTTCTAGGGTAGCAGAAGGGATAAGAGAGCCCTCACCGAAGCCCAGGGCCACACTGCCCTCTGACTCAATGTTTGGCTCCACCATATCCCCAATATAACCATGAGACCAAGCCCCAACTCAGTTATCTAAGATGGCGTCTGGACTGGGGGCCTGGGTGTGGGGAAGATTCACCAGAAACTGCCTGATAGGGTGCAAAAGAGAGGAAAAATAGCTGCTCTACACAGAATGAGAGGGTCCAACACACTTCTTTTTTAAATTATTTTTTAAATAGAGATGGGATCTTGCTATGTTGCCCAGGCTGATCTCGAACTGCTGGGCTCAAGTGATCCTCCTGCCTCAGCCTCCCAAAATGCTAGAATTACAGGCGGGAGCCACCATGCCCAGCACCAACACACTTCTAAACAGAGTTCCAAAGGCAGAAATAGAAAGTAGAGAAGCAGTATTTAAGGAGATCATAGCTGACAATTTTCTAGGATGAAGCATGAGCCCTTAAGCTGAAAATATCAAGCAAAATACATGAAAATAAATCCAAAACCTGGAGTGTTGTGGTGAAGCCCCAGAAATTGAAAAATCAAAAGAAACCTTCAAAGTAACCCGAGAGGAGAGGCAGATCATTTGTAAAGAAATGATGGTTCTTCTAGTGACAGCAGACTTCTCATCAGCAAAAAAAGATGTTTGGAAACAGGAAAGAAATAGCTTCAAAGCATTGAAGGGGGAAAAAAAACTGTCAACCAAGAATTCCACATTTTGCTACGTTATCATTCAAGAATGAGGACAAAAGATGTACAATTTCAGACGTGTAGAAGTTGAGAGGCAGCAATCCAGACACTAGCTGCAAAGAATACAAAAGTCTGCACCGAGGAAATAGACATGAACCTGGAAGGAAGGAGAGCACTGCAGGACACAATTTTCAGCTAAGACATTGGTGCAAATATGTTAGGTGTAAGAAGCCATGGCCTGGGGCCAGTGAGTGGTAGCACCCTGGTAAAAATGGAGAAGGGGAGACGGTTCACCACTGTCTAACAGCACATTGCATTTCATTTTAAAACACCATCAGTTGTAAGATATATTTTTTTTGTATGTACCACTAAAAAAAATTAAGTTTCCAAAATAAGGTGTCTAATAGGAGGCCCCACATAAAGCTGGGGTGCATTGAGTATAACAGCAAGCAAGCAAGACATGAACCCACCATGCAGAAAGGAGCAGCAAATATATAGTAGGGGAGAAAAAAGCCTCACTAAAGAATTTGACCAGGCATGGTGGGTCACGCCTGTAATCGAAGCACTTTGAGAGGCAGAGGTGGGTGGATCACCTGAGATCGGGAGTTTGAGACCAGCCTGACCAACATGGAGAAACCCTGTCTCTAGTAACAATACAAAAATTAGCCAGGCAGGGTGATGGGTGCCTGTAATCTCAGCCACTTGGGAGGCTGAGGCAGGAGAATCGCTTGAACCCGGAGGAGGTTGCAGTGAGCCGTGATTGCGCTATTGCACTCCAGCCTGGGCAACAAGAGTGAAACTCTGTCTTTAAAAAAAAGAAAAAGAATTTGAACCACAAGCCAGTGCTCCTGGAGATTTGCAGCCAGATCCAGTGCAGCTCAGAACCTCAGGCAGAGAAGAGAGTGAGACATAGCCTTAGTTTGGTAGTGTCCCACGTGACATAGAAGAAATATCATTTCTTTCTGGAAGAACTCAGCTCCAGGCTGACAGCAATTCTAAGATGCTTTCTGATTTCAACAATATTAAAATGTCTAAACAAAAAAAAAGTGCATCTTAACATGGTTAAAACAGACCCACTGCAGTGCAGGCCCACCCTGTGGCAGGGGGTGGGGGAGGGTGGATCAAGAAAATATTTCAGGAGCAGAGCCAGTGAGAGGCAGTGATGCTGCATGTTCAGGGAGGCAGAAACTGGAGCTAAGGGTAGGTCCAAGGTTTCCAGGCTGACAAGCTGATGAAAAGTCGGGCCTTTCATTCTTTTGTTGAATATTTGAGCACCTGCCTGCCAGTGACTGTGGTAGGAGCCAGGCAGCAGCAAGGAATACAAAAGTGCTTCAGTGAAGACGTCATCTGGGGCAGAACCAGTTCACGTTAAGCATCTACAGTGTGTGCTGTCGGGATGTGGATGTGAATGTAGGCCCTGAACACTCCTGAACTTTACAACCAGGCGGGGACCCCAGGGTAGCACAGTATATCACAGCACAGCTGGCTGCTGAAGTGAATGGCAGAGGCCCAGAGAGAATGGGCGAGGGAGTCAGCGACAAAGGAGGATAGCCAAGTGTGGAGACACAGGTGTAGCCAGACCCATGTGTGCAGGGGACTGAGCCCACTGGCTGGAGAACGACTGGGCATCCAGAAAGAGCAAGAAATGAATAGACTCCAAGGGGAGAGGGGCAGACCATGAAGGGAGCCTGGGAGGACTGCAGTAAGGTCAGGCTGGCAATCAGGAGCAGTTGCAGATTCTGAGTTTAAATGTGGAGTTTAAGGACCTTGACTCTAGCAACCGTATGGAGAATGGTTTGGCAGAAGGAGGGCTGGGGCCCAAAGATCATCGAGAAAGCTGTATTGGATGAGGGTGGAGGTGGAGTGGGGGTGAAAATGAAGCACATGGACCTGGAGTGGGACAAGACAGAGGCAACTGATGGTGTCTGCAGTGACAGAGAGGGAAAATGGGGAATCGGGTTTCAGAAGTGAATGGCCATTTTACTGGGCACGTGTTAGCCCTGGGGCCCCAGAAAGGTCATGAGGTACAGGTCCCTGTTGAAAGCTAAGGAGGAAAATGGCTTGCAGATGCCTGCGTAGGAGCTGGGGCTGCAGCAGAAAGAAGAGCACTGGGTCCAGACAGGCAGGAAGAGGAGAGACCATTGTGGGAAACTGAGGCACTGTTAAAAGAAAACCCATAGTGTCATGGAAACCAGGCATCAGCAGTAGCAGCCTCTCAGCACAACAAGGGGCCACCCTAGAGTCCCCTTTTGCTGTGGTGACTCCAAGAACTGTGATGGCTCACCTGGGAGAAGGTTCTAGAAGCTCCCAGCAGCAGCACTGCCACCCTCAGAATGCAGGTCTCCACCAGGCGACATCACATTAGGTAAGAGAATGCCGCTAGTCATTACGTGGATAGGTGCTTACCAAATACCAGGGTCACAACCCTTGCAATAACTTGACCCTCATCCTTGACACCTCTGGAGACCATTACAAAGCATTACAGCTATCAGCCTTGTTATTCATTGCCAGTTGCCATGAACGTACTTTGTTCTGGACTGAAATGTCATCGTGTACTACCCTGAAAGTCATTTTTACTTGATTGGATGTTTGACATTGCCAATAGGAACATATTCCTTTTATTTAAATATGACTTTTGGCTGGGTGCAGTATAATCCTAGCACTTTGGGAGGCCAAGGCGGGTGGATCACTTGAGGTCACGAGTTCAAGACCAACCTGGCCAACATGGTGAAACTCCCCATCTCTATTAAAAATACAAAAAATTGGCCAAGCATGGTGGTGGGTGCCTGTAATCCCAGCTACTCGGGAAGCTGAGGCAGGAGAATCAAATCTCTTGAACCCAAGAGGCAGAGGTTGCAGTGAGCCGTGATCGAGCCACTGCACTCCAGCCTGGGCGACAGGGGGAGACCCTGTCTCAAAAAAAAGACTTTACATTAGAGAAATGACACCATTCTGCTAGTAACGTGATTATACTTTTTAAATATGTGAAATAAATCAGCCATGACTATAACAAGCCAAACTCCATCTGGCATACAATAGCAGCCAGGTGCTCGGGAAAATCGCACTGTGCAGACAAGGCCCATCCCCAGGGTCCTTGGTTCTCAGCACAGCAGCCTCCGGTTTTGGGGACATCATTGTTCAGGTTGAAGAGGAACACTCTGCTTCTGGTGCACAAATATACATGGTTGTAGAGTCAGCAAGTGTGGCGGGCCCCTACCCAGAGCCTCGGTGTATTGTGTGGCCTGGGTCCTGCACTCAGGCGTTCACGTATGATTACACTGACCCCCTCTGGGCACTGGAAGGCAAGGAGCCTACAGCCTCCCCTGATGGACAAGGGGGTCCCTTGGATTTGGCTTCCACCCATGCGAGGAAGTGCAGTCAGCACTTCCCTGCCACTGTGGACATTGCCAGGAAATACTTACCATAAACTAGGTGAGCATCATAGATTTCCAGTCAGTCTTTCACCTCAACCCCACACACACACAGCTCTGGAATACGGCGGACACAAGTTTCTGTTACAAGTGCTGCCCCTAGTGGCCACGGACCTTTGCTACGCCGATTCCTGGGTTCCTGGAGGGGCACAGGGCACCGGTGGGTGGCTCCGGGACTGCGTGGCTCATGGCTGAAGCTGCAGCTGCCTCAGGCAGATCCGAGGGAACTGCTCCCCTGGGGAGTCCCACGGTGACTTCTCTGGAGCTTAGCAGCCACGGGGCTTTATCAACTCTGTCACCAATGGGAACCATGTTTAGGGGGGTAAACAGTAAAACAAAGGAGTATGACTGAAATTGTGAGACAAGGCTGGCCTAATTCAATTTCACAGCCCGCTTTTGAAACCCCACTCTCTGCAGGGCATGTGGAGATCATCAAAGGGCAATACCTGTCCAAGGAACTGTACAATCGAGTTCAGTGGTTCTCAACTCATAGAAGGCCCTAAAATCATGTCAGCACAGGCCCCTGCAGCAGGCCTAGTGAGTCAGGGCCTCTGGGGGTGGGGCCCAGGCGTGGCTGTTTTTTAAAAGCCACGGTAGGCCAGGTGCGGTGGCTCACACCTGTAATCCCAGCACTTCGGGTGCCCGAGGCAGGAGGGTCACTTGAGCACTGGAGTTCAAGACTAGTCTGGGCAACATAGCAAAACCTCATCGCTACAAAAAAATTTTAAAAATTATCACATGCCTGTAATCCCAGCTACTTGAGAGGCTGAGGCACTAGAATCACTTGAACCCAGGAGGTGGGGCTTGCAGTGAGCTGAGATTGCACCACTGCACTCCAGCCTGGGCAACAGAAAAAGACTCTGTCTCAAAAAAAACTAAAAATGTAAAAAAAAAAAAAGCCACTGTATTCATTTCCTGTGGCTACTGTAACAAATTACCACTAAGTTTGTGGCTTCAAACAACACAAATTTATCTTCTTACAGTTCTGGAGGCTAGAAGTCCACAATAAGTTTTAAGAGGCTAAGATCCAGGTGTTGGCAGGGCTGGTTCCTTCTGGAGGCTTGGGGAAGGATCCTTTCCTTGCCTTTTCCAGCTTCTAAGCTGCAACATTCCTTGGCTCCTGGCTGCTTCGCTCCATTCTCTGGCTCCTTCATCACACGGCCTTTTCCTGCCTTTGACCTTCTTACTTCCCTCTTGTCAGGCCCAGGCTTACCCAGACAGTCCAGGATCATCTCCCCATCTCAAGAGCCTTAACTTAATCACAGCAGCAAAGTCCCTTTTGTCACGTACAGAAACACCCACAGGTTCCAGGGAGAAGGATGTGGCTGTTTTGGGATGTCATTACTTTACCTACCACAGCCATCAGAGAGGATCTGACAATGGTTCCCTTTAACTAGGAACCATTGTGAGGAGGTAGCCCAACCCAGGGACTACTTGGCAGACCATATGAAAGTGACATGTCAGAGAAGCATTAAATGCTTCTACCCAAAGCTTGTGCTAACTGTGCAAAGTCATCCAACCCAGCTCTCTGTTAAACACAGTCTGCGTCAGAAGCACAGGATGCTGGCCGGCCAGTGTCTCTATCACTGCCTTATCTCCAGATCTAACAGGTACCTGATGAGGTTAGGCTATAACCTAGGAAACCTCAGGAGATAACCCACGGCATTGTCTCTCCTATGTCCCAGCTGCCGTCAGCCAATCCAGTGGACTCGCAGCCAAATTTGTCATCCACTGTCACATCCCTCAGTGGGGCTCCGACAAATGTGAAGAACAGCTTGAAGAGACCATCAAAAACTGCCTGTCAGCGGCGGAGGACAAGAAGCTAAAGTCCGTCGCATTTCCGCCTTTCCCCAGTGGCAGGTAAGATGCAGTTCCCCTGAGTTGATTCCTCCGGCCTTTTCCCTGGAAATCAGCTGCTCCCCCACTTACATCTGATCTGGGTGTTACCAAGGGCTGCCAGCACAGCCAAGTATGCTGACCAGGTGACGGGGCAAGAAACCCAGTTTTCATCCTTCAGAACCCATGGGGAAGTGAGCCCACTGGCTCGTAGGCAGCAGGTCTTCCCCAGCTGGGGCCAGCCCCACTGCCTCCTTGATGTTAAAGCCCCAGGAGGAAGGCAGCCCAGGGGAGGATCGGCAGGCACAGGCCGGCTGGTGTGTGATTTTTTGAGAGCCTTCCAGGTTCAAAGTCCATATTCCCACCAGCTGTCCATGTCCAGGACACATGATCAGAAAACACCAGGCTCGAAGGCCTTGCTACTCAAAGTGTGGTCCATAGACAGGCAGCAGTGACCGATGTCAGAATGCAGAATCTCAGGCCGCCCATCTCCGACCTCTGTCTCCAGAATCCCCAGGGAATTCCATTGCTGCTCTGGGAGACTGCAGAGCCAGGAGTTCGAGGCTTTGACGAACACACCCAGAGAAGTGAAAATCCGTCCCCGAGTGATTGCTGAAAAGGAGGTTGGGCAATGACTGGATTGTCACAGATCCCAGCTAGGCATTATTTCAGATACGTAATGAGGATATCTGCTCTCACATACAACATCTCCTCTCCCTTCATGCCCCTAGCCAATCTATTGCTTTAATTTTGAACACCCTCTCATCTTGAGAGCTGCCCTTTATAATATAGCTATGGTTTATAGCTGTGTCCTGGGAAGCCCAAGAGGAAAATAATGAGACCTAGGTTCCTGCTGTAATCATATCTCAACCTAGGCAAGCAGCATCGAAGCTCAGCAGTCCAGGCCCAGAGATGCTGTGAGATGCATTCTTTCATCAGTGAGACCATGCAGTGCTGTTCTGTGCTGGAATACATGCGAATGGGAAGAATCACTATTAACAGGCCCCTCCTGGACCTGCTCCAGGGGTCTTTGTCGCTGACCCCTAATGACCACTCTGGCTGTGCCCCTGGAACCTGGTGCTGTGGCCCAGTCTGGTGGATGGCACTATCAGTAGCTCCCTGGAACTTGGGGCCTTTAACAAACTTTCATCAACCTCGCCATGCCCAGAGTCACAATGCTGAAATTACATGGACCTGTGCCTATGAAATAATACATGCATAAAAAAGGACTTATGAAGACAGTTTGGAGCATATATTTTTGTCCTTTACTAAGCAATCAGGTTAGCATACAAACCAGTTTGGAGGGAGCTAACAAAACTTCTGTTTGCTTTTTTGAAGACCAAGTATTTTTTTTTTTTTTTTTTTTTTTTTTTTTTTTTTTTTTTTGAGACAGCGTCTCGCTCTGTCGCCCAGGCTGGAGTGCAGTGGCCAGATCTCAGCTCACTGCAACCTCCGCCTCCCGGGTTCACGCCATTCTCCTGCCTCAGCCTCCCGAGCAGCTGGGACTACAGGCGCCCGCCACCTCGCCTGGCTAGTTTTTTGTATTTTTTTAGTAGAGACGGGGTTTCACCGGGTTAGCCAGGATGGTCTCGATCTCCTGACCTTGTGATCCGCCCTTCTCGGCCTCCCAAAGTGCTGGGATTACAGGCTTGAGCCACCGCACCCGGCCAGACCAAGTATTTTTAATGCTGAATGGCTAGCATTTTTAAAGCCAAGCTTGACTTGGTCAGATGACATAGACTCAAATACAGGGAGCTGGCACAGTGGCTCACGCCTGTAAATCCAAAAGCTTTGGGAGGCTGAGGCAGGAGCATCACTTGAGGCCAGGAGTTCGAGACCAGCCTGGGCAACATGACAAGACCCATCTCTACAAAAAATTAAAAACAAAAAAAAAAAATTTTTTTATAGGCACATGCCTATAGTCCCAGCTACTTAGGAGGCTGAGGCAGGAGGCAGATAGCTTGAGCTCAGAGGTTCGAAGCTGCAGTGAGCTATGATCACACCACTGCACTCTAGCCTGAGTGATGGAGCAAGACTTTGCCTCTGAAACAAAAACTGATTTTTAAAAAGTATAATAAAAAATAAAATACAGGGCACTCTTCACTTGGCCAACTCTATGACCTTGACTAAAATCACTGTGCTTGGCCAGGCACCGTGGCTCACACCTGTAATCCCGGCACTTTGGGAGGCCAAGGCAGGCCTCCCAAATTCCTGAATTCCCAAACTCCTTGAATTCCTGAGGTCAGGAATTCAAGACCAGCCTGGTCAACATGGTGAAACCCCATCTCTGCTGAAAATACAAAAATTAGCCAGGCATGGTGGTGCGTACTACTCAGCTGCTCGGGAGGCTGAGGCAGGAGAATCACTTGAACCCAGGAGGTGGAGGTTGCAGTGAGCAGAGATTGTACCACTGCACTCCAGCCTGGGTGACAGAGAGACTCCATCTCAAAACAAATTAAATTAAATTAAATCATTGTGCCTCTCCGAGTCAGTGTGACACCTATAAAGTGGGGGCAACACGCCCCACCTGCCACCCCCAGGCTGTCCCTTTGGCTAGTGTGAAAGGAGAGCATGCATGGACTAGCCCTGCACACAGCGAGGCCCCACCCAGTAAAAACAAAGGTACTTCATGCTCCCATGGCTCTCAGGGACCAAAATGACATCAGCTCTTCTTTTGCTTTGGCACAGAAACTGCTTTCCCAAACAGACCGCGGCCCAGGTGACCCTCAAAGCCATCTCAGCCCACTTTGATGACTCGAGCGCGTCCTCGCTGAAGAACGTGTACTTCCTGCTCTTCGACAGCGAGAGCATCGGCATCTACGTGCAGGAGATGGCCAAGCTCGACACCAAGTAGCCGCTGCACTTTCCAGCAGGGATCAGAGGACCACCCGAGTCCCAAGAGTGGGTTTTGCTTTTCAAAAGGAGAGAAGAGGGGTGACGGCGGGGTAGTAGAGGGCGGCCGGGCAGGTCCTGCCAGCGCAGGGAGCCCTCTGCCCTTCACACTCTCCTCCAAAAGAGCCTCCATCTGTAAGGAAGCAGGTCTCCGCGAGGGGTTTCTTTCCATGTGTTTTCCTCCTGTTGTTTTAGAACTTTTTTAAAAAAACAGACCTCGTTTTAGATTTATAGCATCGACTTTTACACACACCCATACGAGAAAAAATCCTTTCAAAATTCTTAAATCTTCTGTTCCTCCTTTTTCTAAGGGAAGAGGGCAAAAAGTGACCTGGGCTCTGTTGGTGTGCGTGTTCCGTGGCGGAGAGGAGAAAATGGGAAAGACATCTCACTGGTGCTTTTCTCTTTTATTTTAGTGCCCCCCGCCCCCACCCCTGTAATACCTGTAACTACTCCTAAAAAGGTTTTGCTTCAGGCTTTTTTTTTTTTGGTTTCATTTTGTTTTTTAAAGAAAAAGAAAATGAAAGGAAAAAAATAAAAGATCCAGTGTCTTTCTTACAACATATTCTTTTATTGCAACATTTTCCTCAGTTTGGAAAACGGTGTCCCCACACGTAGGTCCTTCTAGAATATTGTAAGTCAACAGAACAAGGCCTGTCACTGACACACTGGGATTCCCACCTCACTGGGCCCCAGGTCAGATAGCACCAGGGCCTGTGTTTCTCAGGCCGAAGGTCCTGCCTCCGAAAAGGTGGGCTTCCCTTCGTGGTCCATGAAGACAGATCCTTGGATGAAGCCGCCAGGGGAACAGCCATCCTCCAAGAGAGGCACATGACTCACTTAGGCCTGGGCGACAGCCCCAACAGGATGGCCTGAGAACCCCAGAGAGGCTGCTGTCCCAAGGACTCTGCCCAAGTACCCAGAGGCCACCATCGGAAGGGCGCAGGGAGGGGCAGGGTGGGGAGGTGGGGCCTGAATTTCTTCAGATGAACTCATCAACCACTTCTGCTATGCAGATTTAACCCAGGCGGTCCAAGAGGGGCTCCTCCGGATTGGAAGATCTCTCTCAAATAGAGGAGTCATTTATACACCATAACATAGTCGGTGGCAGACATTAGTGCCCAGCTGGGCCTTGGGACAAGTGACCCTGGGGTTGGCCAGGAAACCAGAAGCACAAAACCACAAAGTCCCTCGGGGGCCATCTCCCCATCCCCAGCATCAGCTGGAGTTTTGTCACTTACAAATCTGCCCGTGAGTAACCTAGAAATATGCTGGGGTCACCCGCAGAAACCCCCTCTGCTCGCTAATGGGTAAGCAGATGGCACCCCGCAGAGAGTCACATGATCTGCCCTTCCTTAAATACCTCCAGTGGCTGGCAGGCCAGGCTGCAGTCTCAACCCCTGCTAGCCATGTAAAAATGCACGCTGTCAGGGTGGGGTAACCAGAAGGGAACCTTTATCTAGCTCTTCTTAAATGTAGCCTACGGTACGGAGTTAGTATCTAAAAGTAGAAATGTGCTGGCCACAGTGGCTCATGCCTGGAATCCCAGCACTTCGGGAGGTCAAGATGAATGGATCATCTGAGGTCAGGTGTTCGAGACCAGCCTCGCCAACAAGGTGAAATCCCGTCTCTACTTAAAAAAAAAAAAAAAAAAAAATTAGCCGGGCATGTTGACACGCGCCTGTAGTCCCAGCTACTCGGGAGGCTAAAGCAAGAGAATCACGTGAACCCGGGAGATGTAGGTTGCAGTGAGCCGAGATCGTGCCACTGTACTCCAGCCTGGATGACGGGGTGAGACTCTGTCTCAAAAATAATTAAATAAAGTGGAAATGTAGGAAGGCCGTGAGGCTTAAGGAGTACAGGGATTATGCACCAGTTAGGGGATTGAAAACAGGGCTCCTGTGAAGTCCCTGGATGTTGCAGAATGTATGGGCTCCCCAAACATGAGATGGCAGAAATTTGGGGTGCAGGGCATCTCTCCACCTCAGGTCCCTCCTTTGTTCTCAATGTGCAGCTCTCCTTCCTGCCCTCACAGACAGACACTAGCCACCAGAGCCCAGCTCTCTGCCCTCCTCTGAGAGCTCTAAATGACACAGGTCATGACCACAAACACATGCACAGGCATGCACATCCCAGAGGAGCCAGGTGCAGAGGGAGGGCTGGCTGTGGCCTCCCCAGCACCATGCAGCCAGCAAGCATGAGCCGCTCAGCCAGTACCGCAGCGAGCACACCTTCGAAACCCAGAAAGAATCCTCTAAGGGGGTATTTGTTTAATGCCTCTCTGTCTCCCATTTTTGTTTTATACAAGTTGCATTTCTGGCCACCACATCATTGGCATCTTATTCCAGAAGAACAGCATTAGTTCTAGCACTTGCCAGGTGGGTGCCATGCGCCAAGCAGTCCGTACGCCCACCTGCTGCGGTAGCTCATCTCCCGCCCGGCCTTTCCATCACGGTGGAGATTGCCTCATGGTTTTCCAGCTTGTAGAGACAAACAGGTCCCGGCTCTTGGTCAGCCGAACCATAAGCCGGCCCACATAAAAGCCACTGATTTGGCCCACGCCGTCATTTCTCCCCATGGACAGGAGGAACGTCAGTGCACCTGCAAGCAGAGACACAGAAACAACCAGAACCTCACTGAACCTCCTGGGGCTGCAACTCCCAGAGGGCTGATCCTTCCCGAGGCCTTCGGACTCAGGGCCGGAAAATGTGAAATCCCTTTAGGAAGGTGGGTGAGGCCCTGATTTTTTTTTTTTTTTTTTTTTTTGACAGAATTTCACTCTTGTTGCCCAGGCTGGAGTGCAATGGTGCAATCTTTGCTCACCGCAACCTCCCCCTCCTTTGTTCTAGCGATTCTCCTGCCTTAGCCTCCCGAGTAGCTGGGATTACAGGCGCGCACCACCACGCCTGGCTAATTTTGTATCTTTAGTAGAGACAGGTGACTGACCTCAGGTGATCTGTCCGCCTCGGCCTCCCTAAGTGCTGGGATTACAGGTGTGAGCCACTGTGCCCGGCCTATTTTTAAAGAGCTCTAGGGGGATGTTTCCATCACCAGCTTGGAGAGTTTGTTCTAGTGGCCAGGTATCTGATAGCCGAAAAAAGCTTCCCCATGTTTAACCCCAAACTCTGTTAAAACTGCAAAGCGCACGGGGCCTCTCTTACCTGGCTTGTAGGCCTGGAGAGGCCGCTGCTTCACGGAGTTGATGATGTTGGCCACGGCGATGTTGGCGTGGAGGCCAGCAAGATAGGCCATCTTGGGCGTCCTCACGTCGGCACAGTCACCAATGGCGTAGACGTTGCTGTGGCCCTCCACCTGGAGGTGCTCATTCACTCTCAGAGCACCACTGCTGGCCAGTCTGCTCTCTGCCAGAAGAAATGACACCGAAACCAAGACACTGAGCTGCTGTGTTAAGTGGCCACCAGGAGGAGGTGAGGGCGAGCTCTAGACGCTGGTCAATAGGTGCTGGTCAGACCACCCTCCTGAGGCATGAGCAGCCCCTGGAAGTGCCTGCTCTAGAGGCCACCCTCCCACCTAACTTACTCCCCTCTGAAGTCTCCACCTCACAACTCTTCCTGCAGAGGCAAGGTTGCTGACGCCAGGGTGGAAATGGGTCAAAATACCAATAGGCCTCCTTTTAGAAATGTACATAACTCTCTACAAGTTACAGTGATTAGCTGAGTCTTGAATTTACTTTTGAACGTGAGATTTTAAAAATAAATGCAGGCCAGGTGTGGTGGCTCACGCCTGTAATCCCAACTCTTTGGGAGGCTGGGGCGGGCAGATCACTTGAGGCCAGGAGCTCAAGACCAGTCTGGCCAACATGGTAAAACCCGTCTCTACTAAAAATAGAAAATTAGCCAGGCTTAGTGGCACACAGCTGTAATCCCAGATATTCGGGAGGCTGAGGCACAAGAGTCGCTAGAACCCAGGAGGTGGGGGTTGCAGTGAGCCAAGATCATGCCACTGTACTCCAGCCTGGATGACAGAGCAAGATTCTGTCTCAAAAAAATAAAAATAAAAAACAAAACTGAAGCATTAAAAATAAATGCAGAGCTTTAATATATGACAAACTGCTTTTTTAAAGGGACTTTTAAAAACTTGTATTTGAAAATACAACATTCGGACAATTAGGTATTAAATTCTGGGATCTCTGTCCATTATAAGCCCTCAATCCCACCGCTACACACAGCCTGGACTGGCTTCCTTTTCCTGGGATTGGATCATTACTTCCTGCTGGACACAAGGCAGGAGCTCCTTGTCAGGGAAGGGCATTCGGGAGTAAATGACAGGGACTTGAGGACACAAAGCAACCAGCAGGGCTGGCCACTGAGTTTCCTGCTCACAAATGGAGGCTTGAACACACATCAGTCCACCTCTGCCACCTCCAGCCAGCTAAATACGCAAATACTGAGCTTTAAGAAACTAGGCCATGTTATCAACCCCACTCCCCAGTCAATCCAAGCTCAAGAGATCAAATGTTTGGATCTGGGTTTAGGGGCAGCAGCACGCCTGAGGAGAGAGGAAGGCCTGACCCTGAATTTCCTCTGTCCCCAGGAGAGGGAGAAAGAAACAAAACACCAACCTTTCTCATCTCTTTGACACCTGTTCCCATCTCTTACCACTAGGGGGCAGCCCTAATTTCAGAAGACTGGTCACCTTGGCCACCTGGAACCCAGCCATCGTCACAGCTGAGGAGAGCTCAGCAAGGGTGGACCCTCACTGAATTTAAAGTCTGAGCTGTTGGGAAGAAAGGGGAAGGCAGCAAGGTGTGGACTCCTGGGGGCAAGCACTGCAGGGCATTCAGAGAGTGCTGAAGAACAAGGAGGCACGGGGGAAGCTCGGCCGGGCACCTGCTCACCAAACGCGTTGCGGTAGGCGGAGTTGTTGATCTTGATGCCGGTGCAGAGAATCACCAGGTTGGTGGCCACCTCCGTGCCTTTGTCCGTCTGCACTTTGATGTACTCTCGATACTCATTGAGAGGCAGCTCCTCCAGATTGCTCACCCGCTCACCTAGAAGGGGGTTCATGACCAGGAGGCTGGTGGAAGGGGGGACCCCATCAAGCCTGGGTCTCAAGCCAAGGCTGACCCTGGGGAGGGCCTGGACCTCTGGGGCCCAACTGGGCAATGGCTGTACCCCGTCTTCCCACCATGCCCCTCCCTCAGTCCACACTATGGCCCACAAAGCTGATCTGGACATCTGGCCCCAAGGGGTCCAGCTGGAGAAAAGTTCCAAGAAGCCCCTGGAGGACTTCCTGGAGGGAAGCGAGGCTGTTTCCCAAGAAGTTCTCAGAAAAGCGGAAGACCTCAGACACGCCTCTCTAAATGCCAGCCACGCCATCCTAACTAGGCAGGACAAGCGCTCCAAGTGCACCACGACAAAGGGGAAAGCCAGAGAAAGAGGAGCCAGCTCATTACACTCACTGCCTAAAGTGACAGTGACCAAAAGGAGGCTGAGGCAGCCACACGGGCCCTTCACAGGGCAGATGCCTCACCCTCCCACAAACAGAGGAGGCTGGGGCCTCGTGCAGTGAGGTGTAGGGGCCACAGCACTGGAAAAGAACCCCTCTCTCCAGCATATGCTGGGTGGGTCTTGTGCCCTGCTCTACAAGGCCACACTCCTCACAACTCTCAAAACATAAACCGATAAACCTATTCCCTCGACCACAGAGACATGATATTCGGGGCAAATCCTTCGGATGCACTTAAGAAAAATTCAGCAGACAGGCATCCCACCATCTGCACTGCATCCAAAGCAATAACCAGGACATGGAAATCCTATAAGTACCAGGCCCTCTTCCCTGCCCAGGGACGGGCACAACTTCCAGCTAGACAAGGCTCAGATGGGCTTTGACGCTCACGACAGCTTCTGAGCGCTTCATGCTCCACCCCAGGACACAGTGGAAAAGAGAGAGCCTGGGGTGGACTGTAGCCGCCCTCCTGTTGGAGACAGTGACCAAGCCTCCAAGCCACATCTCACCAGGCCGGGGCGGGGCAGGGAGGGAGGTGAGGGTGCACGTACTCAGCAGCAGCTGCACGCCCTTCCGGAGGAGGATCTCCTTCACTTCCTGCCGGACGGAGGGCAGGAGCTCCTTGTCAGCCAGGGCCACTTGGGAGTGAATGAGAGTGACCTGCGGACAAAACGACCACAGGGCCTGAGAAGGAGCCCCCGAGTCTTCAAACACAAACACTGCATGAATGTCCACCTCCACTCGTACCTCCAGGTTACAAGTGAGGAAACTGAAGCCCCAGAGAAGTAATCTGTCCAGTGCCAGAACCAATTAGTGGTGAGCTGGGCTTAAGCCCACATGTTCTAGACTAGGACTCTTTCAGTACCCACCCAGGCCAGAGGACTGCCAATATGCCAACACATCACAACATACACCTCACCTAGGGCCACCTGGAAAATTATCTTCAAGCATCCTTGGGCACTTCTAATTATACAAGCCATGGACATTCCAATAGTCAATCAGGCTGATGTCAACATGAAAGCTGGTTTAAAATTAGCACTTCCAGGTACGTCTACTTGCTGTCTGGGACAACACAGGGAGGTGTCCCAGGCACCTCATGTTGTAATCATGTTCAAAGCCTGGGCTTTGATATCAAATTGCCTGGGTTGAAATCCCATCTCTGATACTCACTTGGACACCTCCCAAAGGCTCCCTAACATGGGCACAAACAGCCCCACTCATAGGAATTTTGTAATGATGAGCAAAAATATATATATAAAGCATGTAACTCAGCACATATTAAGTCCTTAATAAAGGGTGGCTGCTACTACCCTTATTGTCTACTAATTCTAAACATGTGGATATTTTACTGAGTTACTTGAACTTTTTTACTACTTCAGACTGGTCTGACCCCTGTGAAATACGAAGAAATGACGGCCGGGCGCCGTGGCTCATGCCTGTAATCCCAGCACTTTGGGAGGCCAAGGTGGGCAGATCACGAGGTCAGGAGATAGAGACCATCCTGGCTAACATGGTGAAACCCCATCTCTACTAAAAAAAAAAAAAAAAAAAAAAAATATTAGCCAGGCGTGGTGGCGGACACCTGTAGTCCCAGCTACTGGGGAGGCTGAGGCAGGAGAATGGCATGAACCCAGGAGGCAGAGCTTGCAGTGAGCCGAGATCGCGCCACTGCACTCCAGTCTGGTTGACGGAGCTAGACTGCGTCTCAAAATAAAAATAAACAAAGAAGAAAGGTATGTATTGGTCTCTGCCCCCAGTTCCTGATGCAGAGCTCTTAAAACCCTTGTAAACTGGGGTGCTAAGAGAGAATCATTTGTTCTAATATTTGGTCCTCGATGCCAGTTCCTGATACAGAGCTCCTGAGATCTTTGTAATGTCCTGAGTGATGGGAGGATCTGACACAGAGCTCCTAACTCCTTGGATGTTCCTGGGTGATGGGAGCATCTTTTGTTCTAATGAAGCTACTCCTGATGGGCTCCTGGATGATCACTGGTCACCAGAGAGACCAAGCCAGCTTAGAAGTCTGAAACTTTCAGCTCCAGGGATGAGAGAGGGGCTGGAGATTGAGGTCATAATCACCCTTGCCTACCTGATGAAGCCTCCATAAAAATCCCTAAAGTACAGGGTCCAGAGAGCTTCTAGGTTGGTGAACATGTCCACATGCCAGGGGAGTGGTGTACCCCAACTCCATGGGGACAGAAGCCCCCATGCTCAGGACCCTTCTAGACTATGCCTTATGTGCCTCTTCATCTAAATGTTCATTTTTATCCTTTAAAACATCCTTCGTCATAAATCAGCAACAGCAAGTAAACTGTCTCCCTGGCTTCCATCAGCTGCTCTAGCAAATTATTTAACCCAAGGAGAGAGTCATGAGAATCTCTATCTTGTAGCCAAGTGGGACAGAGCGTGGGTAAGCTGGGGACCTATGGACTTGCAACTGGTGTCTGAAGTTGGGGCAGGATCGTGGGACTGAGCCCTTGACCTGTGGGGTCTGCACTAACACCATGTAGTGTCAGAACTGAATTGAACTGTAGGACACCCAGCTGTTGTCAGAGAATTGGTCAGTGGGGGTAAAAACCCACACATCTCATCCCAGAAGTGTGCAGTGAGTAGAGAGAAAAACAGTTTGGTTTTTCCCTATAGAACCCTCATAAATCAAAATGAATGAATTGTAACTATATCCATCACTCATCATAATTTCCAACAATTTGTCAGAGAACAGCCATATAAGTAAAGTATCCTCTATTGATTTTTCTTTTCAAAACCAACCTGCCTTTCCCTGAGGAAAAAAGATCCATTCACAGGCCCCACGTGGCTCTCAGAAGCCCATCTGGCTTCAACTGCCAGCCAGCTCTTGCCTAGAGGACCTGTAATGACGATTATCACTCAGCCCTTGCCAAGCCTGGACAGGGTGCCAGGATTTCCTCTTTCTCGCTAGGTTGCCAGGTAGGATCTCTGTCCGTTGAGCATGAGAAAGCAACAGGGCAGGCTGATGCCCCTCCCCGTTCCCACCCATGGGTGGAAGGCAGTGCTGTACAGTCATTCCCCAGTGTGGGCAGAGCGGGGCTATGCTGCAGGCTCCCCACCACCATGGGGCTGCACAGAGCAGGGGCTACTGTATCAGGCAGAGACCAAAGCAACAGCTGAAGGTGTCTTTGTCCAAGCTGGTTGTCAGCAAGAGGTAATCAAATATACATTTATATCACAAAGGCCTGAATTCTGAAGGCGACACAGAAGTTCGGCTTTCGCAAGGTATCGCCCCTGGGCTTGATCCTCCAGGTTGGAGCAGAGGGCAGGATCTTTCCTTGAGGGAAGACACACCCTGAGCAGCTCCGTAAGGTCAGGGGCTGCAGGATCCCAGCTCTGCAGGAAAAATCCCCTACAGAATCGCACCTTGGCAGAAATACACACTCCCAGTTTATGTGAATAGAGCTCCAGACTTCTCTGCCCTGAGCGAATTCCTGATGTTCCTAAGATAATGCAGAAAAAAGCCAACCACTTAGAGTTCCAAGGCAAGGCAGCCCGGCCCACCTCTTTCTCAGGATATTCTGTTTTAATCTCTGCTGCCATCTCCACTCCAGCCGAGCCTCCTCCCACCACCACGATGAACTGTGAGCGCTGGACCTGGAGAAGAGGACACGTGAAACAGGGACATATGAAACACACCTACGCATCCACCCCTGTCTGCTGGTTCAGCCTGTGGTGTGGCTCCCTTGGCCAAAGGAGGGCAGAGAACCCTTTCCACATTTTGGGTCCAAATGTGCTTCCTCCCACCCACCTCGCAGAATTGCTGTGGAAACTGCCTGAGATCATGGATCTAAACCTGCTGTACACAACACAGAGCCTTGTGAAAACAGGAGCAGAGGGCACCCATGAAAAGCCCCAGGAGAGGCAAGTAAGACACATACCAAGGGCAACATGAGCAGGTCTGGGGTGCCCACGTCCCGGCTCCAGCAGCAAGTTCAAGGTCTCTTCCCAGGAAAGTCTCTTCCTAGTGACTCTCCAACTCTATGGCTATAGCCAGCAGCTCTGAACACCCCCATGGCCTCCCAGCTGTGGGCTTAGGCATCCCCACAGCTGTCCTCCCATCTGCCCGCACTGCCCCGTGCCTTCAGTGCACAGCTCACCTGCCTCACCATGTCCTCATAGGCCTGGATAGCGGCCTGCTGGCTGGAAACCTCGTTAAACTTGCCCGGGAAGGGACCAGTGCTGCCCGTGGCCAGGATAAGATGAGAGAAGGGCAGGGCCTGAGACAGACCAAAAAAAAAAGATGAGGGTAGGGCAGGGCAGGGCAGGGCAGGCCTAGGCCTCTGCATCCTACTCCTGGCCTACCAGCTGGGACAAACCAGGCAAAGAGGCCCCTCTAGATACCGAGGCAGCCCCCATGGGGCCGAGTGAAACCACCACACTGGTTAGCCCAGGGGAT
>NW_012113141.1:3330681-3379413 GCF_000951035.1 Colobus angolensis palliatus
TGAGCCACCGCGCCCGGCCTAATTAAAAAAATTTTAAACAAAGAAAAGGAAATCTTGTTTGGAGCCTAAATATATAAAGTTGACAAAAACAGAGCTGCTCCAATGGGAGGGGCTGGAGGGCCTGGACTCCACTCAGCCCCCACTTTCCCCTAAACCTCCGAGATGCCCTCATGGAATCTTTCAGGGTTCTAAAACGCATGGCCAGAGACTGCAGGACTAGGAGACACTCAGTAATCTCTCCAACCAGGAAACTATCTAGCCCCATTAATTCAAGAAGGGCTGGGTCACACTAAATCACATGCTCATCAAGGAAGGGAATTGTGTTTCCTTTTGCCAATGCCCCCTTAGCTTCAAACACCAAGTGGGGGTGGGCTGGACGTGACACTTATCCTGAGCTGGTGGCAGCTTGTCGATGGAGCTCAAGTCATGGCAGGTGTGTGCCAGGCTCCATGATGCACATGTGAGGTGGGGGAACACACAGATGAGTGAAGGGAAATCTCTGCCCCAGTGACATCCGATCCAGGAGATGTGGGACCATGTGTGTGCGTAACTTTTTGTTCTAGACAGAGCCGAGGGCTGGCCAAGCCTGGGAGTTGTCTGGGACACTGGCTTTTAGAGCATGGGCTCTGGGCTAAAATTGCATGGGTTCAAATCCTGGTTCAGTCTCTTACCAGCTGTGGGATCTTAAGCAAGCCATTTAACCTTTTAGCTTCTCTGTAAAATGAAGTTATACCACCTTCCCCATAGAGGCACAGTAAACATTCATGAGATTTACGTAAAGGCTACAAACAGGACCTGGCATGCAAGAATTACAAAAGAAATATCTGCCACCATATTCTTGTGGTTGCTGTGGTCAAGCCTTCGTTTATGAGGAATCCGCTATCTGCCCAGCACCAGGCAGGGCTTGGGGCTCACAGACAGCATTCTCTTTTCTTTTTCTTTTTTTTTTTTTTTTTGAGATGGAGTCTCACTCTGTCACCCAGGCTGGAGTGCAGTGGTGCAATCTCAGCTTACTGCAACTTCCGCCTCTCGAATTCAAGCAATTCTCCTGCCTCAGCCTCCTGAGTAGCTGAGATTACATGCGCCCACCATCACGCCCAGCTAATTTTTGTATTTTCAGTAGAGACAGGGTTTTGCCATGTTGGGCAGTCTGGTCTCAAACTCCTGACCTCAGGTGATCCACCCGCCTTGGCCTCCCAAAGGGCTGAGATTACAGGTATGAGCCACTGCCCCCAGCCTAGCTCTCTCTTAACCCTGGAGGATCCCACCCGAGCCCTGCAGTGGGCCCTTGAGCCAGCTGGCAGCCGGGCTGGCCCTTACTCACCTCACCGCCCTGCAGCAGCACCGTCTGGTTCTTCAGGTCTATCCCCACCACCAGCCCCTGCCGGAAGTTGTCCTTGAAAGTCACCGAGTAAGAAATGAATGTCTTTTTGGCGAACCCTGGGGAAGGGACACAGAAGAGGTCATAGGGCAGAGCTAGGCTGCCCACGGGAAGCCAGAGTGACTCAGAACCTTTCACGAGCTGCACACCAACAGGGGGGCTCTTGACCAAAGGGTCAGGCCATTAAGTATGCCTGGGGTACCCCTACCTCCTAAAACGCCAGTCTGGGCCTCAGACCCTCAGAAAAGCTCAAGCTTTTACTTCTAGGGTCTCATTATGGTGGCTACTTAAGACCAAAGACCTTGAGTTTCTCCAGAACTTGTCTGATAGTGGAATGCAGGCACTTTGCCCTAAATGGAGAAAACCATCCCCAGCCCTAAAATCAAGCCCCAGAGTGGAGACAAGACCACCCTCACAGAGACAACCCCAGATGGGAGCACGTTACCTGTCTCCACGGAGGCTCGGAGGGCAGCCACATTGTGGTGGAAGGAGTCCTTCATGTCCACCAGCATGAAGGGGATGTTCAGGGCCTGCAGCTGGCTGGCTGCCGCGATCCCGCCAAAGCCCCCACCCACAATCACCACGTGCAGAGCTCCCGATTCCACCGACACCTGGGACCCCATCTCGAACCAGGCACTGCTGAGAAGGAAGAGGAGAGCACATCAGTGTCAGGGTGGCTGGGAGGGCTGGGAGGGCCCACAGTGAGAGAGGCCTCAATCATGAATTGACCTTTTTAGATGAGGTAAATCTTGGATTAATGAAACTCCAACTTTATAAAATTTGAATTAAATTCAGAAGGAACAAGGGGGTATCCCACTTCCAGCCCATCCCCCAAATACCCGGTTCCCTTCTCCAGAGGCATCCACTGTTATGTAGCAAGTTTGGATGACTCCTTCCAGAGATAGCTTATGCACCTATAATCACGACTATTTTTTGCACCCATTAAATAAAGTGTTCTGCACGTTTGTTTTTTACTTGATATATTTCATTGAAGACTTTTGGGAGAGATTGCAGTGGGGCAGGAGGAAAAAAAAGACTTTTGAAGAGGGGAATAATGTTCACTCAACAACATATATGAATTGAACTCCTGCTTTTTGACACGCTCTGTGTTGTGTATCCTGTGGTCAAACAGGCAGATATGGTCCCTGCCCTTATGAGGGCAGACCTTACAAAGTCAAATAACCAGGTGGGCAGTGTCAATGATGTGGGAAGCTGGGAAGAGATACAATAACAAGAAACAGTGGGCACACCTGTAGGGAACTGGCAAGCATAGGCCACATCTAAAGGAACAACAAAAGACATTCTTTAAGCACTGCATCAAACAAACACTGCAACCAGATTCAGCCCAGCTCACAGGTCACCAACTTAAGGTCCAGGTCTAAGGAGGTCAATTAGCAGGTTACGACAAGAATCCTGCAAAATTCTGCTGCTAGGGTTTGAATATGTCTCCCAAAAAGGAACAGTGTTGAGAGGTGGGGCCTAATTAGAGGTGTTTGGGTCATGAGGTCTCCACCCTCACGAATGGATTAATACCAATTATTAAAAGGCCTCTGAGGCTGCAAGTTCAAGCTCTTGCTCTCTGTCACTCTCTCTTTTCCCTTCCACCATGGGATGACTCAACATGAAGGCCCTCACCAGACACTGGGCCCTTGATCTTGGACTTCCCAGCCTCCAGAACCATAAGCCAATATATTTCTGTTTATTATAATTACCTAGTCTGTGGTATTCTGCTGTAGCAGCAGAAAACAGACTAAGACAAATGTGGTGTGAACTAAGACTGTGATCATGGAGTAGAAAGGAGGGGCCACAGCTGTGTGCTACAATGCCTGGCTAATTTTTTAATTACTTGTAGAGATGGGGCTGGGTATAGCAGCTCATGCCTGTAATCCCAGCACTTTGGGAGGTTGAGGCAGGAGGGTCTTCTGAGCCCAGGAGTTCCAGACCAGCCTGGGTAACACAGACAGACTCTGTCTCTACAAAACAACAACAACAACAGCAAAAAGCCAGGCATGGTGATGTGCACCTGTAGTCCCAGCTAACTGGGAGGCTGAAGTGGGAGGGTCACTTGAGCTGGGGAGGTCAAGGCTACAGTGAGCCATAACTGTGCCACTGCACTCCAGCCTGGGTCACAGAGTGAGACCCTATCTCAAAAAATAAAACAATAAAAATAATAAATATTGGTAGAGATGGGGTCTCCCTTTGTTGCCCAGGCTGGTCTCAAACTCCTGGGCTCAAGTGATCCTCCCATCTCAACCTCCCAAAGTGCTGGGATTATAGGCATGAGCCACCACACTCAATCCCCATTTCTTTTTATGACCTCAAGATGGTATATAAGCTTCTGTACCTCTTTTGGGGGTTGAGTCTTCCTTCTGAAGGCTCCTATGTATACACATTAAATAAATTTGTATGCCTTCTATCCAACTCAACAGCCTTGGCCCCTACAGCAGCAAAGTTGCCTGGGCTCCCCAAGCCAGCCTGGAAGGCTGGTAAACAGGGTCACCTGGTGCATCCCAGAGTCTGCCCCAGACAGAGGAGGGCTCAGGGACTGGCCTGGGGCTGCACCAGAGGCCTTGTCTCCAGCCCAGCAGAACCCCAAAGAAGGATGCTTGCAGTGTTGGCCTCAGGCAGGCAGAGGGCTGCTGGTGTGGGAGGAGCCACGCAGCCCACCGAGGGGCACTCTCGACTGCAGCTGAGACCCTGAGAGGTCACAGGGAATCAACCGTCCTCCTGGCCTGTGCTGAGCCCTAAGGAGAGGCAGAAATAAGCCAGGCTGCTAGGGGGAGATGCTGAGAAAAAGAAACCAAGCTCACACTATACAGAAAGCAGCCAGAATGGCTCAACAGCTGCTGTGGGCTTCAGCAAAGGAGGATATAGACTCTGAGGTCATCCTTGAAGGATAGACATCAAGCCACTGAACAGCCTCATAAGGAAGTGTGTTCCAGCTCATCTGGGACCCTCAGGCCGCTGGAAGGCTGCACTGCCCTGATCGTCTGTGCGGGCCTGGGGCACAACCCCTTCCCTCTCTGGGCCTCAATTTACCCCTATAATGGGAGGGGACTATAAGTCCCAACCAGTTATACTATTCCGAGATGTCCTCGTACACACTGGTTTCCAAGACATGGTGGTGGTTCCCCAAGATGGTCCCCAAATCATCCCACACTTATGGGGCAGCTTTTGGTTAGAACTCCGGGCACTGTTCCCACTGGTGTTCAAATGTCCACTGCCTAACTTCCCCCCTGGGGGAGGACGGTATAACGGAGGGAGGGCACTGACACAATGGATTGGAGGGGATTTAAAGTTGTTTCTCAAGGGTCAAATGGTCCCCAAAGCATGGAGGCTTGAACATACCTATTTCACAGATGAGGAAGCTGAGCCCTGGCAGTGATTAGGACCCAAGACAAGCCCCCCAGCAGGCAGGGCCACCCTGGCTTCTCTAAGCCCTCAGAAGGGTTGTCTAGAGCTAATCCCAAGCATACCTCAGGCTGAATCTGCCAACTGGGCCAGAAGGGAATGTCTCCTAGGGACCAGGAGCCAGGAGGGCCCACAGGCTCAGCCAGAGGTAACAGTGAACACCAGGAGCTGCGCAGGGCCTGAGAATGTAGGCAGCGATGAGGCAGGCCGTGGGTGGCATGTGTTTCACCAGCCCCTGGCAGCGTGGAACCCTCTGTGCCGGGTCCTACCCTTGGGGCTGTCAGCCAGGGATGAGGTCAAGAAAACACCCAGAAAGCCCCACTTCCAAGTTAGCTGGGCATGGCTCCGGAGAGGGGCTACGCAGCTTGCCAGGTATAGGGATAGGGGAGTCCACTGTGTGTCAGGTCACACTGGACCACCCAGGGACACTCAAAAAGGACAGCCTAGAGCCCTGAAAAAGATCTGAGATCAGGAGGCCTTCCTAGCAGAGGAAACAACTTGGGCCAGAGGCCCAGTGGCAGGAAGGGAGGAGGGCGGTAGAGTTTAGAGTATCTGCGGCAGAAGGTGGGGAGGCTTAGAGGACAGGTGACAGGGGCCGGCACAGACAGACAGCCTGCCATGCCAGGGCAGCTTTCACAACCAGGTGGACAGACAAGCCTGCCCCAGGCCCTTCATGGGGTCTCTTCCCAGGGAGGAAAGTCTAGACCCCAGAGTGGACCTCAGGGGCAATGAGTTGATCAAGGAGCCAAGCCCTTGACCCCCTAGGATCATCAACCTGCTTCCCCAAAAGGGTAAACTCTTGCCTCACCCAAGGAAGGCAAATTGCTTTTCTGGGGTTCCCTGTGAAGGGTCTGGGGCCTGAGGGGACACCCAGGCCAGAGCACAGCCAGGGAGGGGAGGCACTTTTCCTCTTCACGCTGCCTGAGGTCTCTCCTGCAGTCTGCTCTCCCTTCTCTCTCCTCTACTGACCCCTGCCACCCTTACTTGTGGAATAGGGAGGCCAGTGACTCTCCAGCAGATTTGACCCTGCCTCTTTGGCAGTCCCTTGCCCAATACTCTTGGACACACTGACTCTCCTTGGCTCTGCCAGTATCGGTTCTTGCCTGGCCCCAGAGGACAGTGAACTCCCCTCTGCCTGACGATGATCTACTTGGCCAGACACCTAAAGCAAGGGCTTAAGCCACAGAGCTGCATTTCCAGCCACATACCCTGTAGGTGACGAAAATGCACGTATGGAATTAGTGGATGTCCAGTTACATGTTCTAACATAGCAGTAGTGCTGTGCAAACCTCCGCCTGTGTGACACTCCATCAATCAAAGGAAACTGCCACCAATGAGAGACTACAGGATAAAATATTATAAACCCATACAATGCAGTACTGTGTAGCCAGTCATTTTTAAAGGGTGAGTGATGTTTTGTTTTGTTTTGTTTTTGTGATGGAGTCTCACTCTATCGCCCAGGCTGGAGTACAGTGGATTTCAGCTCACTGACTGCAACGTCTGCCTCCTGAGTTCAAGCAGCTCTCCTGCCTCAGCCTCCCAAGTAGCTGGAATTACAGGCATGTGCTACCATACCCAGCCAATTGTTTTTTGTATTTTTAGTAGAGTCAGGGTTTTGCCTTGTGGGCCAGGCTGGTCTCGAACTTCTGACCTCAAGTGATCGGCCTGCCTCAGCCTTCCAAAGTGCTGGGGATTACAGGTGCAAGCCACTGTGCCCACCCTGTGAATGATGTTTTTATACAAAAAGTCCGTCCATGAAAAAGCCAGACAAGGGCTGGGTGTGGTGGCTCCTGCCTATAATCCTAGCACTTTGGGAGGCAAAGACAGGAGGACTGCTTGAGCCCAGGAGTTTGAGGATGCAGTGAGTAACTTTACCTTTGCTCCCTCCCACAACACACATACACAAAGACACACATACACAATCTGATTGACACAAAACATAATGTTTTCAAGGTTCATCCGAGTTGTAGCATGTATCAGTGCTTCATACCACTGCACTACAGCCTAGAAAACAATGTGAGACCCTGTCTCAAAAAAAACAAAGGAAAAGAAAAAGTCAGGCAGTATTTATTTATTTATTTACTTGTTTTTAATTTTCTTAGGGACAAGGTCTTGCTCTATCATCCAGGCCAGAATGCAGTGGCACGATCATAACTCATTATAACCTCGAACTCCTGAGCTGGCTAATTTTTTATTTATTTATTTATTTTTGTAGAGATGAGGGTCTCGCTATGTTGCCTAGGCTGATCTTGAACTCCTGGTCCCTCAAGGGATCCTCCTGCCTTAGCCTCCCAGAGTACTGGAATTACAGGTGTGAGTCACTGTGATTTTGAGTTGTGGAAAAGATTCAATGAGATCATTTATGTAAAGTGTTTTAGCACGGTGCCTGGCACACAGTAGCAATGAATACACAGCAGCCATTTATTCTATATATTTTATAATGCAGATTAGTTTGCCCGGTCCCAAAAAGGCCACAGAAGCGTGTAAAACCTAATCCTATTTATGTCCAACAAGACACATCCACCTCAGTATGTATACACATATACATGTAATGATTACAGCAGTTAGCATTTGTTGCACTTTTACCCATATCTTCACATTTAATATATGAGTTTTTTCTCCTTGTTTTGGAAAAAAGTTCAACAACTTACCCAAGTTCAATTCTCAACACATCAAACCTGCTCTCTGAACCAAAATGCTAATAGTGGTCATAGGTGATGTTTTTATTTTCTTCCTTAAGCTTTTGTATTGTTTGAATTTTTTTCAAACAAGCATATGTCGTTTTTGCAGAAATAGTAAATAAGTCTTTAATAACAAGACAGACTTCTCACCATCTAATTTTTTTAATCAAAATAAAATTCACATATACAATTTACCACCTAAGACGTAAGCTCACAGTGAGCTACGATTGCACCACTGCACTCCAGCCTAGACGAGACCCCATCTTTAAAAAAAAAAAAATGAGATGTAGGCTTGCTCACACCTGTAATCCCAACACTTTGGGAAGCCAAGGCAGGCAGACTGCTTGAGCTCCGGAGTTCAAGACCAGCCTGGACAACGTGGTGAAACCCCATCTCTACAAAAAATACAAAAAATTAGCCAGGCATGGTGGCACATGCCTGTGGTCCCTGCTACTCAGGAGGCTGAGGTGGGAGGATCGCTTGAGCCTAGGACATTGAGGTTGCAATGAGCCATGATCATGCCACTGCACTCCGGCCTGGGTGCCAGAGCAAGACTGTCTCAAAAAAAAAAAAAATTTTTTTTAATTTAAATGTTAAAAAAAGAGATCTAAGTTCAATGGGTTTTAGTGTATTCACCAGGTTGTGCAACCATCGCAACTATCTAATTCCAGAACACTTCCATCACCCCCAAAATAAATCCTGTACCCCACCTACCCGAGCCCTGGGTAGCTACTGTTCTTTCTGTCTCTACAGATTTGTCTGTTCTAGACAATTCATGTAGATGGAATTATACACTACATGGCTTTTCATTTGTGACGTCTTCCACTGACCATAATGTTTCCAAGTTTCATCCGAGTTGTAGCATGTATCAGTGCTTCATTCCTTTTTCCGGCTGAATAACAGTCCATCGTTGGGGTATGATAGACCACATTTTGTTTATCCACTCATTAGCTGACGGGCACTTGGCTTGTTTCCACCTTTTGACTATGTGAATAATGCCACTATGAATATTTGTGTACAGGTTTTTGTGTGAACCAGTCTTCAATCCTCTTTAGTATAAATATTTAGGTGTGGAATTGCTGGATCATGCAGTAACTCAAAGTTTAACTTTTTGAGGAACTGCTAAATCCACTGTCTGATTTTGAACTGAACACAAAAGCCCCAGTGGGAATCACAGAGAATCTTAACTACGTCCATCTACGTTCAGGAATGTTAGCTTAAAAGAAGGCCTAAGACAACAGAACAAACCCTGATTGTCCAGGAACTCCTCAGTAACTTTACCTTTGCTCCCTCCCACAACACACATACACACAGACACACACATACACAATCTGATTTGCACAAGCATTTGCTCAGTCAATCCTGTTTTCTCTGCCAAGACCATCCACCCTGATCTCAAGGGTATTCTTCCACAATAAGCAGCCCATAGGACTACTGAAAAACCAGGAAGTTACACTTATGCCAAAGCTGTTGAGAGGTCGTGCCTCAGAAGACACACAGCCAGAACCGTGTGGGCTCCGATCAAAGCAAGAATGTCATCCCAGAATTGCTCCGGTATTGCTTCACAAAGATTACAAATAAAACACGACGCTTTTTGAGTCGTCGTGGCTCACGCAGAGGGTGGGTTTCAACATCAACCTCTGGAGAGCCACGATCCCGAGTGGCCGTCCCGGAGGAGAAGGCCACTACAGCGCGACTCACAGCGCCATGGAGGCTTCCTCCACCTGGGGGACAGAGCAGGATGGAGAGGGTTGGGCGGCCTCTCTCCCTGGGACACTCTATGGCCAGCCCCTCAGGGACTACTTGAAGAACAGAACTCCCAAAAGACCAATTTCTGAAAAGGGACTCAGTCTGAAGGGAGGCAGCCTCCTTTTATCCCCAGGAGAGGGCAGCTCTGGGGCAGACAGATCATCTGGATGTCATATTCACTCCCCCACAGAAAACCTAGGCCAAGCACCTTGTCCATCCTCCTCAGAGCCAGTTACTTTGTGGTCCCCGTGGTCTGCCCATCACCTGTACCTGGACGCTGGCTTCATTTCACCACCAGCCAAAGCCAGGCTGGCCCTGGAGTCCACCGGCCTGCCCAGCCCATCACTTCTGGGGTGGGTAGTCCTGAGCAAGGCCCTACCCTGGCTGGGACTCAGTGCCCTTCTTGGTGACACACTGTGCTCCTTGGAGAACTCCTCTCTAGGTGCTGGGGTGAGGGCATGTGGCATCTGAGATCCCGGGGCTCTCTGGCAGATGCATGTATGCACACTGGACCCTGATACAGGCTTTTGAACACAGGGGCAGAGTCCAGAAACCTGGAAGTCCCATCCTAAACTATGTCTGGCTCTCTGCCCTACACCTGTCCTCCTACAGGATCATCAACTCCCAAGACACCTTACCCTTCCCCATCCTCACCTTGAATTCCAGGGTCAAAAAGACTCCCGTTGTAGGGAAAGGCAGGGTGTGTTGATCAGGTGGTGTTGGAAGGAGAGCCCCAATATCGCCCCACTAATTCAGTTCCAGTCGACTGCACGCATCCCATCAGTTAGTTTACTCACCTCTGGTCTTTGTCCCTGCAGCACCCAGGGCTTCGGGAAGGGAGATGCAGATCTCCTAGTGCAACCCGCGAGCCTACGGACACTGGGGTAACTCCAATCCCTTTCCTCTTAGAGACTGAGGTTTCTCCCTTTCTTTTCACACCTGCTTCTGTCCGGACGGGCAGCTTCTACCCAGCGGACCCTCGGACTGTCCTCGCAGGATCCGGGTTACACTGGCCCCGTGTTCCCTCTTCCCCAGTTTGCCCTTCCCGGCCTAAGCCCATCTTCCTTAGGAAAACTTAGCAGGGATTTAGGGGCCAAACGAAGAGGGTGGAGTTTTCTTTGCCCTCGGCCAGGAGCAAATCTCCCTGTTGCGTTTTTTGGGGAAGACGGAGAGGGGCGGTCCTGAGCCGAGTATCCCTCTCCTCACAGCGCCACAACTGCGCGGACCTCCCCACGCCTGACACGGCGTGCGCCAGGCCTCTGATCCGCTCACTCCTCTTCCGGGTCCCTGTCCCGCCCGGGGCGCCCGGGGTCTCGAGAGCCCGCCTGGTGGCGCGATCTCACCTGCCGGCCGCGCCCGCGCGCTCCCGCTCCGGCTACCGCTCCGGCTACCGCTCCGGCTTCCGCTCCGGCTTCGTAGTCTTCCCGAGTTACCGACCCGAAGCGCTCCCGGACGGCGCGTGACTCAGCACTCGCGCTGGCCCCCGACCCTGCGGCAACGCCTTGGCCGGGCCCCGGAAACGGTCCTGGAACGCCGGGGCTGGTCTCCGAACGGCCCGCCCAACTGACCTTGACCCCGAGCGAACGGCCTCGAACTTTGAAACAAATGCTCCCATGGCCAGATGTCGCCTCTCCGGCGCCTGCCAGCACCCGCGCCCCAGCCCTGCCCGAGCCATTCAGACTTGGCTCAGAGTGTTCTTTCAGCACACTTTAAAGCAAAAAGAAAGAGGGAAGGAAGGAAGGAAGGAAGGAAGGAAAACAAGTGTCCCCCGTCCCTCTTACTTTCTCGAGGACACCTTTAAAGCCACTGGAACCTTGGAGAGTGGGGTTCCCCTCACACGTTGCGCACACTGCCAACCTCCTTCCTTCAGACATACACATAATAGTTCCGCAAACCCTGTTGAGCTCCTACATATGCCAGGCACTGTGCTAGGCGTTGGGGGGATAACATGGAGGAGAAAACAGACAAGGCTCCTGCTTTCATGGAGGCGACAGTCTGGGAAAAGACAGATATTAAACACACCACCAAAAAATAGATGTATAGAGAAAACAAAAACCATGTATCACCAACTGCAGTAAGAAAGATTGGGTGTGGCCAGGCACGGTGGCTTATGCCTGTAGTCCCAGCACTTTGGGAGGCCAAGGCGGGAGGATCACTTGAGCTCAGGAGTTGGAGACCAGCCTGGGAAACATAGCGAGACCTACCAAAATTAGCCGGGCTTGATGGTGCACACCTGTAGTCCCAGCTTCTCGGGAAGCTGAGGTGGAAGGATTACTTGAGCCCAGGAGTTTCAGGCTACGGTGAACCATGATTATGCCACTGCACTCCAGCCTGGGTGACAGTGAGATTCTGTCTCAAATAATAATAACAATAATAATAAAATAAATGAAATGAAATAAAAAATAGAAAAAGAATGACTGGGGGCAAAGGAAGGGTGCAAATACCTCTCTTCAAGGATGAGAAAGAGTTAGATTTAGGTAAAGAGTAAGGAAGTGTGGTCTGGATGTGCAAAGACCCCCAGGCAGGACAATGACCTGGAAGGCAGTGTATTGCCAGTTCAAATCAGATCAAGCTAACTCAGCAAAAGATAAGCCATCTGCATCTACTTAATGCAAATATTAGCGCCTACCTTAAGAGTTGTGGATAAGGGCCAGGCACGGTGCCTCATGTCTGTAATCCCAGCACTTTGGGAGGCCGAGTTGGGTGGATCACCTGAGGTCAGAAGTTCGAGACCAGTCTGGCCAACATAGTAAAACACTGTCTCTACAAAAAATTAGCCTGACATGGTGGCACATCCCTGTGGTCCCAGCTACTCAGGAGGCTGAGGCAGGAGAATCACTTGAACTCGGGAGGCAGAGGTTGCAGTGAGAGGAGGTCATGCCATTGCACTCCAGCCTGGGCAACAAGAGCGAAACTCCATCTCAAAAACAAACAAACAAAAAAAAATTGTGGAAAAGTCTCGATGAAATTTTTATAAAGTGTTGTAGCATGGTGCCTGGCACACAGTAGCAATGAATACACAACAGCCATTTATTATAGATATTTTATATTGCAGATTAGTTTGCCCAAGGCAACCAGAATGATTTATTTCTGATGAAAAATCCTACTCATCGTCTAAGAAAAACAATAAGCTCATATTTACTGATCACGAACTAAGTGCTTTGAATGCCTTCTCAAGTTTTTTGTTTTTTGTTTTTTCACAAAGGTCCTGCAAGGTAAGTTCTATTAATCTCCATTTTGCAGATAAGAAAATTTAGGCTCCCTAAATAGGCTAAAGAATTTAGGCAAGGTCCCTCAGCTAGTAAAGCAAGGGGCGTGGGCCTACAATGGAGGTCTGAACCATGACCCCTTTTTTTGGGGTGGGGAGAAGAATCTGGCTCTGTCACTCAGGCTGGAGTGCAGTGGCATGCTCTTGGCTCACTGCAGCCCCCACGTTCCAGGCTCAACCGATTCTCATGCCTCAACCTCCCAAGCAGCTAGAATTACAGGCACCTGCCACCACGCCCAGCTATAGTAGAAATGGGGTTTCACCATGTTGGCCAGGCTGGTCTCAAACTCCTGGCCTCAAGTGATCTGCCCGCCTCGGCCTCCCAAAGTGCTGGGATTACAGGTGTGAGCCACTGTGCCCAGCCTGAACCATGACCTTAAAGCCAGGAAACCCCTCAGCGGGCATCATCCCTAAGGAGCCAGAGGGCACTGCTCAGGCAAAGCAGAATCTCAGTTGTGGGGAATTTACTGGGCATGTACCCAGTAACATGTGACAGAGAGGTGAACAGAGATGCTACAGCCTGCCCAGTGCAGGGAATCAGCCCTGAGGCTTGGGAAGCTCATGGAAGGCTTTGTGTAGAAGCTAGGCGTACAAGAATAAAGGGAATGCCAGCTGGCAGGATGCAAGGAAAGGACTCCGGAAAGAGCAAGACAAAGATAAAGCTGGAAGAGAGGAGAGAGAGGTGTTAGGTGGCCCACCACTGGGCTCAGGCGTGTCAGGGCTGGTGTGGCCCATCTCTAAGGACCTGTCCCAAACCATGAAAATCTTTTTTTCCTTAAGACCTGCTACAAAGCAACAAACCATGAAAACCAAGGAATTTTTCTGATGATCACTCAATACTTTCTTGGCAACCAGAAGACACCTCCATCCAGGAGACGGGACATGGTCTCATGCAACCCCTCCAGGCAGCTCACTGCACACCACTCCTCTGGTCCCACCCAGCAGTGCCCATAGCTTTGGAACTGAAAATCAGGGCTCGCTGCCTAAAAAAGGGCTTTTGTCTCTGAATTTCCAAGTGCCAGAGGTAGCAGGAAAGTGTGGTGGTTAGGATGCTGAAAAAGTGACAAGTTCATTCCATGGAACTTTGATGGTTAGTGGGGACAGCAGGCAGATTGTCTAACATGACAGAATCTAAGAGGAGGAAGAGTTGCTAGCTGTCTGCTGTAATGAGCTCAGCCAGGCCTGAGGGCACTTCCTTACAGACAACTGGTGGCTTTTCTGCTGGCTCCCGGGGCTGGAGGAGCTCCAAGGTACTGGGTTACCTCAGGAACCCAGAGAAACAGAGGCAGTATGCCCACTTGAAGAACAGGCAATCTTAGATCTGAAGAGCCAGGTAAATGTTCTCCTTTTCCATACGTAGTTCCAGCTAAATTTGTAAGCTTCAAAGAAGAGAGGAATATCCTCATTTCTTCTCTCCCCCAACACATGGTTTGATATGGTGCTCCCAGCTAGGGAGAGGCTACATTAGTGAAGGCAAGTTCTGCTGCTATGACCAATAGACTTCAAATGTAATGGCTCAAATACAACAGAAGTGCATTTCTTGCTAGGGCATCAGTTCCAGGACAGTGGACTGGTTAATGAGGCTGTCTCCCTCCTCATAGGCATCCAGGGACCAGGCTAACAGGACATGGCAAGTGAGTGCCACTCATGGTCCCAAATTAGATCCTTGTTTTCCTTTTATAGAGACAGGGTCTCCCTCTGTCACCCAGGCTGGAGTGCAGTGGCATGATCATAGCTCACTGCAGCCTCGAACTCCCATACTCAAGCCATCCTCCTGCAGCCTCCAACTCCCATGCACAAGCCATCCTCCTGCCTCAGCCTCCCAAGTAGCTGGGACCACAGGTGTGCACCACCATACCTGGCTAATTTTTTTTTTTTTTTTTTTTTTTAAGAAACAGGGTCTCGCCATGCTGCCTAGGCTGGTCTCAAACTCCTGGGTTCAAGCATCCCAAAGTGCTGGGATTACATACGTGAGACATAGCACCTGGTCTCAAATTAGGGAGCTCGTCAGTTCTACCTCCTGTGTTGTCACTTGATCTCACCACACCCACCAGTCCTGCCTCAGCTGTCTTCTCTCTCCAAGCCTTTGTAACTGGTCCCCGGGCTTGTCTTGCACTTTTCCAATTTTCTCTCCACAAGGAAGCTGTGCCACACTTCCTTGTCCCAGCTCCTGCCGCTCTCAGCCTGGAACACTCTTGTTTCCAGTCCACTTGGTAAACTCTGAACTCTCTTTTCATGGTTCAGAAACTGAATCACCTTGATGAAGCCTTACCTGATCCACCCCTTCTGGGTCCCCAGACATATTCTTCCCTGGACAGAGCTTCCCTGCTTATTGCACTAACGGGCTGACACATCAGTCTCCCCAGAGTAGCCTGTGGGTGCCTTGATACCTGTATTAGTCTGTTTTCACGCTGCTGATAAAGACATACCTGAGACTGAGATGAAAAAGTGATTTAATAGACTTACAGTTCCACACGGCTAGGGAGGCCTCCCAGTCACGGCAGAAGGTAAGGAGAAACAAGTCACATCTTTCTTACATGGATGGCAGCAAGCAAAAAGAGAAAGGGCTTGTGCAGGGAAACTCCTGCTTTTAAAACCATCAGATCTGTGAGACTTATTCACGGTCACAAGAACAGCACAGGAAAGACCCAGCCCCACGATTCAATTACCTCCCACCAGGATCCTCCCATGACCTGGGAATTGTGTGAGTGACAATTCAAGATAAGATTTGGGTGGGGACACACCCAAACCATATCAGTACCCACATGTGTGAGAATAAATCCCCCCCCCCACCCCTCACAGCAAAGTCAGCCCTCACATCTAGGACTTTGCTACCATTAACTTACTGTAGAACTTCTCTTCAACTAGCCATGACCTCTGGACCCATTCCTAATCTGTAAAGGGAAGAACAACCATCCCAGGAGTGTTCTGTGATTGCCCCATGTTTTAGGAAAAACTCCTCAAATCGTGTTTTCCCTCTACTCTCATGCCATCACAATCATCAACACAGAGGACTTCAGTGACCAAATGTGTGTGGGGTTTCCCCACCAACAAGCAGTGGACATCAGCTGGGTGTCCTCTAATTCAGTTCCAACACTATCTACCCAGAGACATTGTCAGACCCCACAGGTTAAGGGTTTAGTCTCCAAGACCGCCGCCCTCAACCACACCAGGCATAAGTCTAGGCCTCCAGAACTTCTGACCAACTGGCTTCAAGTTGAGGTTCCCACGACCTCCTCTTTGGGTTCAATTAATTTGCTAGAGTGGATCACAGAACTCAGAGACACACTTACTTATGTTTACTGGTTTATTATAAAGGATATCGCAAAGGATACAGATGAAGAGATGCACATAGGGCAAGGAATGAGGGAAGGGGAAGGGGTGCGGAGCTTCCATGCCCTCCCTGGGCACACCACACTCCAGAAGCGCCAGGTGTTCAGCTATCCAGAAGCTCTCTGAACCCTGTCCTCTCAGGTTTTTATGGAAACTTCATGACATCAGCATTCCTTCCCCCAGGATTGAGACTCTCTCATGGGAAGGTCTTTAGGACCCACCATCAAAAAGGTGGGCGAACATTAGTGAAAAGATACCCAGAGGTCAGAGGCCTGCCCCCAGAGCCCTAACATACCCAATATTTCAACAAAGACTGCAACAAGGACTATGGGAGTCACGAGTCAGGAATGCTGGATGAAAACCAATATACATCATAACACCACACCGAGCATTGACACTCAGCACACAGGTGTTAGAAACAAATGACTCCGGCCGGGCGCGGTGGCTCAAGCCTGTAATCCCAGCACTTTGGGAGGCCGAGGCGGGCGGATCACGAGGTCAGGAGATCGAGACCATCCTGGCTAACACAGTGAAACCCCGTCTCTACTAAAAAAATACAAAAAAACTAGCCGGGCGAGGTGGCGGGTGCCTGTAGTCCCAGCTACTCGGGAGGTAGAGGCAGGAGAATAGCGTAAACCCAGGAGGCGGAGCTTGCAGTGAGCTGAGATCCGGCCATTGCACTCCAGCCTGGGCGACAGAGCGAGACTCCGTCTCAAAAAAAAAAGAAACAAATGACTCCTAGGCACTGTTCCTCCGTGGCCTCTGCCCACAGCCGCCCCTCACAGGGCTTTCAGCCTGCCACTGGAGATCACTCGAGGGCCACACATGAACGGCCCTGTGCACATGGCACAGTCCTGACTCACAGAGTTCGCCTCAGCTCCTGGGGGTTGCCCTGGCCTCATTAACCCTTGAACTACCCAACTGCCACCCACCCTATGCATTTTTTAAGTACCTGCTGCCAGGTCAAGACTACCACCTTCCGGGACCTGCAAGCCCCACCCAGCTCCGACTGGCACATGACCAGCTATGAGGGCCAGTCTGGCAGAACAGTATCCCGTGAGCTCAAATCCTGCTGAGAAAAACAGCACAGAAAGGGTGTATTTCTGAGTTGGGCACAGTGGCTCACACCTGTAAGCCCAGCACTTGGGGAAGCTGAGGCAGGAGGATTGCTTGAAACCAGAAGGCTGAAACCAGTGTGAGCAACAAAGCAATACCCCATTTCTACAAAAATAAAAAATTAGCCAGGCGTGGTGGTGCATGACTGTAGTCCCAGCTATTCAGGAGGCTGAGGCAGGAGGTCTCCTGGAGCCCAGGAGTTTGAGACTGCAGTGAGCTATGATTGCAACACTGCACTCCAGCCTGGGTGAGATAGCAAGACCACAGCTCTTAAAAAAAAAAAAAAAAAAAGGGTGTGTTTCTTCGCCTGGTACTTGCCTATTCCCAATTCAACTCCTGAAAAAAAAAATAATTTGATATATAAATACAGAGGTTTTTCAATAGATTATGTTTATTCCCAAGCCCCAACCAGACATGATCTACTGCTCAAGGTCCCTGAGACCCAGGCTGTGGGCTGGAAAATGAAGGCACAGTGTCAGAGTGCCCCTGTTGGCATATGAAGACCCAGGAGTACTGACCTTCAGGGATCCGCCTGCACTGCCCATGGGCCTGGCACAACAGGAGGCACTCCTCTTTCTGTCCCTTCTGTTTCTGTTCTTGAGAGCAAGGTTTCTGCTGAGATATGCTAAGGAAGCTGAGTCCTCTGTCAGCCCCGACCTGACTGAGAGGCAGACAGGAGCCAAGGCCCCAGTGAAGCTTCAGGACGACGGTGGCCCTCAGGGGAACAGATGCAAAACCAGGCACAGGCCTGCCTTCCAGCTGGCATCTACCTGTCAGGCCCAGAACCTCTGTGCAGTTGAAGTGGGCTCCCCAGAAGGAAAAACAATACAGCTGAGTCTAGTGCTAGGGGACAGAGAACTGGGGATTCAAGAAAGCACCCCAAAACAGGCTCCCAGGTTAAGGAGCCATGGGGCTGAAGAGAAGTTGGCCCCAGAGCCCAAAGCCCAGACTGCAGTCAGTGGGTGAAGATGAGAAGCAGCCCAGTCCCCTTCAAGAGCTGGGCCCTGAATCCTGAGGCCACCATCACCTCAACATCACTTCCTACAGCAGAAAAAGGTCACTCTTCTTTCCAGAGGAGGTAACACAGCCTCAGAGCTTGCTCCGCGGGGCCTCTGCCAGGGGCCGCTGCAGCCGCCACACCACCCGGACCGGCTCAGCAGCGCGGTCCAGCTCCCGGAGGCCACCCAGGTCTTGGGTCTGGCTGTACTGCTGCAGGGCCGGCTGGAGCACCGTGATGGGAATGCTGAAGTTCAGGTGGGGGTAGGTGGCCCCCGTGTTATTGTCCCGGGTGTTGCTGGTGATTATGCCTGTTGAGGAGTCAGAGAGCAAAAGGGGATGTGAGCCAGGAGGCAGAAAGGCTGGAGAAGGGAGGAGGACCATCTCCACCCTGGAGCCCTCAGGGCCTGGTAGGACTGGAAACCACCCCCCATGGTGACAGATGCTGAGCTTCTAGACATAAATACCTGCTGCCCACACCCGTTCCTGGCTTTACTCCGTCACACTCTCAGTATCTAACATACTAGATAGTTCACTTATTTCACTTGTTATCTTTCTCTCTACCTAGTGTCAGCTCCATGAGGGCAGGAATTTGATGTTTTGTTCATGCAGTCTCCCCAGTACCTGGAACAATGCCTTATGTCAAGCAGGCTCTCAACAAAGGCTTGTTGAATGAATGAATGAATGAATGAATGAATGAATGAATGAATCAGACCCACAGACATGTTTTGTTTGGCCTGTTCGGTGCATGGATGTGTGTGTAGTTTTTTAAAGATAATTTCAGACATAAAGAAGCCTTGCCTAAATAGTGCAGAATTCTATATACCCTTTGACCAGCTTATGTTCAGATCTAATGTCACCAAAAAATATTTACCAAAACCAAAACATATACCTTGGTACAGTCCTGTTATTAAGTGAACTATAGAACTCATTGGCATGAGTTGCACTAGTTTTTCCACTAATGTCCTTTTTCAATTCCAGCATCCAATCTAGGACTCCATATTGCATTTAGTTGTCCATCTCCCAAATCTCCTCCAATCTGGGTCAGTTCCTCAGTCTTTCCTTATCTTTCATGGCCTTGACATTTTTAAGAGTGTAGGTTATTTTATTCATTCACAGGTTTTTTTGTTCTTGTTTTTGTTTTTTTAGAGGCAAGGTCTCACTCTGTTGCCCATGCTAGAGTGCAGTGGTGGGATTATAGTTCACTGCAACCTTGACCTCCTGGGCTCAAGTGATCCTCCCGCCTCAGCCTCCCTAAAATATTTTGTAGAGATGGGGCCTCACTATGGTTGTCCAGCTTGGTCTCAAACTCCCAGACTCAAGCAATCCTCCTGCCCTGGCCTCCAAAAGTGCTAGAATTACAAGTGCGAGTCACCATACCAGGTTTTTTTTTTTTTAAATAAACATACAATTTATTTTTTTGACATGGGGTCTCGCTCTGTCACACAGGCTGGAGTGAAATGGTGACCATAGTTCACTGCAGCCTTGAACTCCTGGGCTCAAGTGATCTTCCCACTTCAGACCCCTGCATAGCCAGGACTACAGGCGCATACCACCATGTCTGGCTCAGGTCAGTGATCTTAGAGAATGACCCTCAGTTGAGGTCTACCTACTGTTTTCTCATGACTACTGGACTGGTGCAAAAGTGAATGTAGTTTTTGTCATTACTTTTGTTTTGCCATTACTTTTAATCGTTTGAGGGTACGCATTGTTGGGAAGAATACCATAAAGCCATATGTCCTTCCCAGTGTCTCAGCTGTCTGATGTCTGTATGGAGTACTGGTGATGTTCACCTTGATCACTTGGCTGAGGTGGTATCTGCCAGGCCTCTCCATGGTAGACTTAGTATTTTCTTTTCTTTTGTTTTAACTAAAAAAAAATTTTTTAAATAAAAAGAGGCAGGTCCTCACTATGTTGCCCAGGCTGGTCTCAAACTCCCACTTTAAGTGATCCTCTTGCATCAGCCTCCAGAAGTGTTGGGATTACTGGCAAGAGCTACCACACCCAGCCTAGACTTACGGCTCTAAGTATTACTTACGGATCTAATATTTCCTCTTTGTAAGTACTACATATTTAGAGGAAATTTATACTAAAGCTATGCAAATACAATTTTACTCATATACTAGGGTGGAACAGATAAGTAAGCATATTGTAGACAGCAGGAGCAAGGTTTTTCACTACAGGAGAAAGAATAAACAAACAAGGAGAGTTAGACTGGACTGGAGTTGGAGGTTTCTAGATGAACTCACGTCTTTTTCTTTTCTCTTTGTGGATAGCTAAACAGACTGTTTTTCAAAAACCTGCATGTTGCCAAACTTTAAAAATTGATCAATGTAATGGCCACATGTATTTTTTTAAAAAAGCTTTGCATCTCTTGTGAAAATATTAGAATACCAGCCAACGTTAGGCCCATCCTCCTTCCCGGCCACAGTCTGCCGTGGCTGAGTCGAGTGTGCTTCAGTTTGGACCCCTCCCCTCCCCTCCCTGTTGTCTTCTCTCATTCATTTGCTTTACCTTTCCAGCCTCTGTTGGCTTTTGAGTCTGTGATGCTTTGACTAATCCAACTCCTGAATTTCACATATCAAACCAGATTAGATTAGTGGCAGAGAAGGGACCAGGGCCCAGATCTCTTTCCTCCCAGTTCAGCATCCCTCCCTCTCCACCATCAGGAGAGGAGCCTGTAAACCTCGGCTAGCTCACTCATAATGCCCACCATTTTCCCAGAGAGAGGGTGCATTGGGGCTGCCTACAAGCACTCATGGCGTGGGACTGAGGTTCTAGCAAGAGGGAGGGCGGGAGGGGGACAAAGAGCTGGTTACCAAGGAGGTTTCCTGAGTGGTTGGAGAAGAGGGGTCCCCCACTGGAGCCACTGTGCACAGCACACGTGGTCTGCAGCATCACGGGCATGCCATCCACCTGCACCACAGCCGAAAGGATGCCTGAGGTCACCGAGGGCCCACAAGACTGGCCAAAGACGCCAAAGCCCACCACACTCACAGCCTCACCTGCCAGGGAGGGAAGGAGGGTGAAGCTGGCGACACCTGTGTTATAGCAGGACTCACACTCCCTAACCCCCATCCCTACCCTCTCCAAATGCCCCAAACCTCTCCAGCCTTCAAGTTTCTGCTCAGATACTCCTGCCTCCAGAGAGCCTTCCCCAGGTCCCCTGGCTGGAAAAGGCTGGGAACCCCATTGAGCTCCTAGCACTGTATCTGCATGACTACTTCTGAGCAACAGGCTGTTCCCCAGTCCTCGGTCCCTGGACAGGCGGGGCAGTGACTTTTAGGAGTTCCTAACACCTAGCCACATGCTCAATAAATGTTTGTAGAATTCACATCCATCTCCTCCTGGGACTCCTAAGAAATCTCTTGGTGAAAAGAAAAGGTGATGATGGCTATAAGGCAGCTATGACCTTCCTTTTCCAAGTGCAAGGCATGGAAATAAGTGCTTTACAGGCAACATCACACCCAGCCCCCGCAACACCCACAAGTAGGATACATTAGCCCCATTCCAAAGACGTGGAAAATGAGGCAGAGGAGAGTTAACAAGCCTGTCCAAGGACATGGGACCAGTAAGTGGCAGAGGAAAGATGCCCATCCAGAGCCCCTGCACCCTTCATCACCGTATCACTGCCTCCACGGAGTGCGATGTCGGTACTTATGTGGCAGCATCACAAAGCCTTTTACCCAAATCATGCCCCTGGAGCCTTGAAACTGCCACCTGCCTCTCTGACCAGCCTGAAGTAACTGTTAAGGAACCCCAAAGCCCCGCATCCTCACACTACACTGCTGCAGGCACTTGGGGAAAGGGCGTGTTTTATCCTTCACAGGGTATTCCACATGCCCCACCAGCACAAGAAGGGAGGCCTCCAAGGACCTTGACCAATGCCACCCTGACTTCATGAGAATGCCCAACACTGATTCTCTTTCCTGAGGCCCACCCTAGCCCAGAGGGGCCCTCCTTCAGGCTGCACCCTTGGTCCTTTACCTTCGTGGAAGTGCTCAGCGGGCACAGGGATGGGGACATCATCCAGGTCCTCCTCCAGGCTCACCACTGCTATGTCATAGGGACATGACTCCCGAGTGGCAAATACCACACGGCCCCAGATGGCCACACTCCTGGGAGCAAAGGAAACAAACAACAGGCTAGCTTTCTGACTCCTCAGTTCTTGGGAGAAATCAAGGAGCTGAGAGTGACGGTAAAAGTCATGGACTTGGAGTCAGAAGATCTGGGTATCAGCCCCGAAATCGACCAGCCAGGCAACTCTGGGCAAGTCATGTAACCATTCTGTGGTATCTCCAAAGGTGGTTGACAAACTGTGCTACTTCTATAAAGCTTCCTGTACCTGAATAATCAACACTGACACTTAGTGAGCATTGTGGGCCAGGTTTGGTGTTAACGCTTTGTGGACATCACTTCATTTAGTACTCACAACCCTATAAACTAAGCACTGGCATTATCTCCATTTTAGGTGGTATAACAGAGGCCCAGAGACCCTCAGTAACAATCACAACACCAAACAGAAAGTGGGAGGATCCAAGGCAAACACAACACTTTCCTTCACTGCCTTGTTGATACCCCCAACAATCCCGTCAGTTGGTGGGGCAGATAAGACATGGTTTTACTCCTCTGGGTCCCTATTTACACTACGTGGAAGGCTCTATTCCATGACATTTCGAATCAACTCCCAGGGAGGCAGCTTAGATAGATTAAGTGACTTGCCTAGGATCAGACAGGGGTGTCCTACTACACACTCTGTAGGGGTAGCTTCCAAGAGACCTAGCAGTCTCCTTAGGAGCAAGGGGCATGTGGGGGAGTGGGGGCAATCTGGTAGGGGCCCCATGCCACAGGGAAACCTTCATCATCAGTCTTCCCTATAAAGTCATGGCTGTCCAATAGGCCACCAGTGGGGACACCTGTGGCAAAACTGGGCTGTGTTACCCACACCTGGCTAAGCTTGGGGACTCAGGAAAGAGATTTGGAAAAGCCTGGGCTACAAGGCTGGGTTGAACTACATACAGCTGCCTGGGCCATCCCCCTACATTCTGATTAGGTAGAAACCCACGTTCTGTCATTTTCATTCAGAAGGGAAGCTCTGGCTAAGCTCTAAAAGATGGATAAAATTAATAAACCCATCTCATTACCCCAGAAGGGCACCCTCCTGGGCCTCTGGGACCTTCTCAGTTTCAGAGGAGAAGCAGCAGGGTTAGGGAATATCTGTTCAAAGGGCCAGAGAACAGTGGGGTACGGTGTGCAGGGTCTTCGGACAGCGAAGCTGCCCAGAAGAAACTCAGACTTTGAGGGGAGCTCAAAGATGCCCAGTTCCGGATTCAGGGTGTCCCACAGTACCCAAATCCAGAGCTGCTTGGAGCTTGACACCTTGCTCCTGATTCTCCCCGCGGGGGTTCTGGGTATAAAGGATGAGGGGAGGGTTTCATGTCTCTACCCACTACACGCCCAAAGCATCCGCATGACACAAGAAGAGCCTGCACAATACTCAAGAGTATTAGGCCTGGACCCAGACCTGAGACGTGGAAAGGGATGGAGTGGGGTCAGCCCTGTGGGCTTACTTGGGGGTGGTGGAGCGCACCAGGACCCTGGTTGCTTCCCGAGGAGACACGTGCCGGCAGGTCACTACAAGGCGGGGTGCCACAGCCACTCCGGAGCCCCATACAGTGCCGCACTCCACCAACACGGCCGCGGCTGCCCACAGGGGCCCGGAGTCTCGGAGGGGCAGACCCCACGGGACGCCCACCTCTGGCGGCATGAGAGCGGCCAGGGCAGCGGCGCTGGGGCGCAGGCGGCGGAGCGCGTCGCGGGCGGCGCGGAAAAGTGGGGCGGCGGCACAGAGTAGCGTGAAGCCCACCCATTCGCCGGCCTTCCAGCAGAGCGGCGCCGCCACCAGCGCCACCAGCGCCCCCGCGGGCCGCGCGGTGAACACGCCGCCGCCCTCGGTGCCGGGCAGGCAGCGTGCATCGGTAAGCAGCAGCGGGCCGGCCACGTTGCTGAGCACCCCGCAGCTCAGCGTGTTGAGAAAGATGTCAGGGCAGAAGGCGCCGAAAGGGGAGCCGCAGACCAGCAATGGCGCGCCCTTGGGCACGGCCCCGAGAGGCGACACGGCCACGACCGGCCCGCGCTCCTCCTCCACCTCCTCCTGGCCTAGCCGCACGCCCAGTAGCGCGAACCAGCCCAGCGCTCTCAGTTGATCCGCCTCCTCCTCCTCCGACACTTCGTCATCCGGCGCCGCGCTCGAGAAGCGCCACTGTTCCGCCGCCTCGTCCCCGAAGAGGCGCGCGAAGTGGGCCCAGAAGGCCGGGCAGCTCAGCAGCAACAGCAGCTCTGCGGGAAGCCGGGGCTGCAGGGGACGCCCGCGGGATGGGGCAGGTGGGCCGGGCTCGAGGCCCGCGCACTGGGGCGTGCACAGCCCTGGGCGGCCCCGCTCCGCGCCGCCCCCGGGACCCGCGGCCGTTGGGGCCCACTGCACGTGCAGGCGCAGGTCGTCGCTGCAACTGTCGCCAGGCAGGAAGGCGGCGCTGGCCGCGGTCAGGACTTCGCTGCCAGCTCGCAGGAAGGGGACGAAGATGCCCCCGTGGCAAAGCACCAGGCCCGGGCTACGGCTCAAGATTACCCCGCTGCAGCTCCATGGGCCCGCCTCGGGCCGTCCGGCCCGGGAGGCGCTCACCACGCAGCCCGCCAGCTCGGCCGCCCTCATGGCAGACCCCCACTGCCTTCCCATGGCCTCTAGGCCGGACACTTAGAGGCTTCTCCGAGAAACCGCAAGCAAGCAAGCGAGCGAGGACCCCTACCCGGTCCAGCTGAACCGGCCTAGCGCCACCCACAGCTGGAAACGAGAGGCGCAAGCTCTGACTCAGGTCTTCCTCATCGAGCCCGATTGGCTAAGCCCCAACTGACCCGACCCGATTGGCTGGGCTTGTGCCGAGCTCTGATTGGCTGCCTATTCTGATTCTCCTTTCCCCGCCCTCGTTGGTTTGTCCAACCTGTGGGACAGAGCCTCTGCCCCATTTCCCCGGATGAGCCCCGGGGAGAGTAAGAGGCGTGCGGCGTCATAAGGAATCCGAGCGGAGGGTGGGTTCCTTCAAGTCTAGTCTCTTGTTTGCTGGACTGTGGAAAAGGGAACAGAAATGAGCGCTGACGTGGCTAGATTTGCCCAGGCCATGACAGTACCTGTTAGCATCTGCCCAGGTCTAGGCGACCTTCGGCCTCTGACCCCTGGGATAATATGGATCAAGGAAATCCTTGGCCAATTCAGTATTTTGAAAATTTAAAAGTAAACCCTATAGCAATCCACTAGGGGGCATGGTACTCTCAAGATTACTCCTAGGATTTTTTTTGCTGCCAAAGCCCCAACACAAATCTCCGAGAAACTGAATTTGCTGTAAATTAAATTGCCCTTTAAATCGACTATGATGAACAGTAGCTGAAATAAAAAATTTTAATCATACAGCCCTCTATTTTGCAGTGTGCACATTTCACATAACATAACCACCGGCCAGGATTTATCTAGGCCAGGGTCCAAATACTTTCTGTAGAAGGCCAGAATGGAAACAGTTCCAGTTTGGGGGACCATACAATCTGTCTCAAATAGTCAATTCTGCAGCTGTTGCATACAAAACCTAAAGCAATGGCGGTGGCTGTGTCCCAATAAAAAGTTACATTGAAATCTGAATTTCATATGTGTCCAAAAATAGCATTCTTTAAATATTTTTTCCAACCATTTAAATGTGTAAAAACCTTTCTTAGCTCACAGGCCATACAAACACAGGCAGCAGGCCCGAATTGACCCACAAGGCATAGTTTACCATCTCTAGTGTACGCTAACATAGAACTTCTCTACTTTTCCAAAGAAGTACCCTTTAGGACAGAGAAGGATGAAGGAGTATGTCGAGGGTTGGGAGCTTCATGATACTCTCAATCAGTCACCACAAGCTAGACAGTTTACAAAGGTCTGCTTTATCATTGAATTGATAAAATACACATTAATTTTTATTAAGGTTACTATAGTATACTACCAGCATTAGTGAAAAAATATTCAATTGCTACTTAAATTCTCTAACCTTTCTGCCTGAATTCTTTTTTGGTTTTTGTTTTTGTTTTTTGAGATGGAGTCTCACTCCGTCGCCCAGGCTGGAGTGCAGTGGTGTGATCTCGGCTCACTGCAACCTCTGCCTCCTGGTCAAGTGATTCTCCTGCCTCGGCCTCCCGAGTAGCTGGGACTACAGGCGCGTGCCACCATGCCCAGCTAATTTTTTGTATTTTTAGTAGAGACGAGGTCTCACTATGCTGGCCAGGCTGGTCTCGAACTCCTGACCTCGTGATCCTTCCGCCTCGGCCTCCCAAAGTGCTGGGATTATAGGCGTGAGCCACCGCACTCGGCCTCTGCCTGAATTCTTTAAATAAAGTTAACACTGTTTGGTATAACCCCAGCACAACACAGGATAATGATCCCAGTACTCCCAGTGACACAAACCTGCTAGAGAAAGGAAAACGATTATTTATGATAGTATGAGGTAGGACTAAAATGAGGGCATCTTGCCATAGCAGGCAGTCTTCCTTTGGTTCTATGACACAGAAGGTGGCTTGATCACAGTAAAATTTATCCCAACTTCCTAGCAATTAAAGAGTTTTTCTCTTGGTGGAGCACAGGGGCTCACACTTGGAATCCCAACACATTGGGAGGTTAAGGCAGGAGAATTTCCTGAGCCCAGGAGTTTGAGACCAGCCTGGACAACATGGTGAGACCTTAACTCTACAAAAATTTTAAAAATTAGCCAAGCACAGTGGTGCACTCCTATAGTCCCAAGCTACTTGGGAGGCTGAGATGGGAGGATCACTTGAGCCCAGGAGATCGAGGCTGCAGTGACCCATGTTCATACCAATCCACGTCAGCCTGGATGACAAAGCAAGACCAACTCAAAAAACAAACTTTCTCTCTGGAGTCCAGTGATTCTCCCTCAATGCTCAAGACTCCAGCATGAACTGTTGGGCGCTGGGTTTTTCTGTATTTACAGCAGACCATGGTAAAAAGAAGTCCCAAGTCACAGCCAGAAGAGCCAAAGATCTTTGCGTGCTAGGCTCACTGACCGAGCGTTTAATCTTATGTTCCACTCTGCCTCAAACAAAACCAATTCATTTGCCCATACAACCCATGGCATCCGTTCATAGTAACAAGGACAACAGGACTTGTTACTTGTTACTTGCAGTGGCGCGATCTCAGCTCACTGCAACCTCTGCCTCCCCAGTTCAAGCGATTCTCCTGCCTCAGCCTCCTGAGTAACTGGGATTAAAGGTGCATCCCACCATGCCCAGCTAATTTTTGTATTTTAGTAGAGATGGAGCTTCGCCATGTTGGTCAGGCTGGTCTTGAACTCCTAACCTCATGATCCGCCTGCCTCAGCCTCCCAAAGCGCTAGGATTACAGACACGAGCCACCGCGCCCAGCAACATCTCCAATACTTTAATACTTGGTTGAAAAGAACGCATTGCCCTGTTTCCCACTGTTTGTCCCAGTAGTGTAGTTTTATGATCTCATTTGGGTTTTTCTAAAAGCAAGGCTTCCTACAAGCCTAGTAAAGGAAATTCTTTCCCATTGTGCCAAATGTAGCATTTAATTGATTTTTTTTGAGAGTCTTGCTCTGTTACCCAGGCAGGAGTACAGTGGCGTGATCTCGGCTCACTCAACCTCCACCTTCTGGTTCAAGCGATTCTCCCGCCTCAGCCTCCGGAGTAGCTGGGAGCTACTCCGTGTACTACAATGCCCAGCTAATTTTTTGTATTTTAGTAAAGATGAGTTTCACCCTGTTCCCCAGGCTGGTCTCAAACTCCTGAGCTCAGACAATCCACCCACCTCAGCCCCCCAAAGTGCTAAGATTACAGCGTGAGCCACCACACACAGCCAATTCTGTGTAAAATGAGTGAAACACAGCTAAAACTAGAGATAGTCATTGCTGGCATATTAATATGAGATTTTGCTCAAACATCTGCCATCCCCATCCTGTTACAGAGATGACCAACAACCCTGGGTCCACAACATGTTCCAAATCTCTCAAATAGTACTAAATCTATTACTTCTAGCACTCCACCCTTTTTCCCCCTCCTGGTGGCAAAATTCAAGTATCTCACACGCACCCTAAATGTCTCTTCCTCTATGTAGGGAACTTTTGGTTCCCTCCCCAAACAAATGGCATTGTTCAAACTCAGAGCTCAGAACAAACCAATGCAAAAGAAAGAAAGGAAATAGCAGATTTGTTTTAACTTTTTATTAAAATGCTTAGGATACAGATTGACTTTCTTTTGTAAATGACTGTTTTACTTTTCCTGAAATAGGACATATATGCACTCTGATAAAACAGAATGAGAAGTCATAATTCATGGGAATTCCTGTACAAAGTGCTGATCCTGTGTTTGGAGCTGAGCTCCTCACAGCAGCTTCTTTCAGCTATCTTATAGGAATAGTGTTCTGTGGGGCAAGAAATACATTGATTCTGATTTTCCATCCCCTTTCTCCAGTGGAATAACCCACTTTCACAAAGAGCTGCCCTATGTAGAACCCACAGATTTCTAACTTGCAACAAAGAGACACGGGACAAATAGGGGAAAAAAAAATTAAGAAAACTAACACTGAAGTAATCATACTTCTCATGTCTCCGAATAGAGAAGTATGGGGGATCTTTAACCAAAGGAAATTAAAAATATGCAAGTTAATTACCTAGTTCATTCACTGTTAGCTAGATTTGTTCACTTAAGGCTTTAACCCCTTTTCAAACCAACAATTTTGTCTTAATCCAGCTATGCTTGCTATTAAACGAAATGCATGCACTTCCCACATATATACTTGGCTGAGCCTCTGCATTCAGTACCTGGCAGTGAAAAAGTATGCTCCAGTCAGTACTGGAGAATAAGAATGAGAACTCCAACTAAAGAACGATGCCTCTCTCACCACAGTAATGTTATCCACATTTCCCTACCCTCACATTAGAATAAAGATATCCTCCCAACTTTTCATCTCCTATTTCCAATCTGTTCCTAGCAGATCTATCTTTTGATCTTTTAGTATAAGGGTAGAATATAGGTTAAGATCATCAAAATCCAATTTCACATGTGGCACTAGGAAAATAGAATGCTATAAAATTAATCCCCATCACCCTAGTAGGGATGCTGGTGCTTTTATACTGAGTCTTTACTGCCAATAAATGATGCTGCCTCCAAAGGAACAGCTCTACAGAAAGTTTTTGGGTTAGTGTTTCCCCAGCTTATTTCTGCAATGGAGAAAGACAATTTCATACAAAAAAAAAAAAACCTGGAAAAGCTACAGATGTTAACCTTTACTTTAAACACCAATAAAACAGGTACCAAAGGAGAAAAAAATGTAAGAAAAAGAGTTCAGAAACAGCCTGAGAGACCAAATTCTGAAAATGGAAATTTTAAAGCCCACTGAGTACATTTTTCCTGGATCCAAACAAGTGCTACAATACTTTCAAGTCCTCAACTCACAGAATTAAGAGCCCTTAAGCTGTTAACTTTGTCCTGTCTTCCTAATCAGAAAAACGTCCCCCTAGAATCTGTGCAAAAGTAACTGATGCACCTGTAGTATGTGACATGAGAGATGTTCTCAACTCTTTTATGAGGTGAAAGTCACTTTTTATAACTGAAAATGAAAAAGGAAGGTGCTATAGAGAGAAATTAAATTTCACAAGTATAAAAGCAAAGACTGGCTGAAATCTGTAACTTCATGAGTAAGAATAATAACAATAACCCATTCTATAATTAACTCCTCCACAGTGAACAATCTGCTACACATTCCTTGATGAGGAACGACCCTAGCTTACCACAGTGGAAACCTGCCAAAACTGCAAGGCCAGGGTTCCATCCCTTTTCTAGTTCTCTGTGCACAAGGTTATGCCACCTACTCCAAAGCAGTCAGAGAGACAGGTGAGCTCACGGGAGCTTCTCTCACCAACCTGCTAACTTAGCAGGAGTAAGTTCACCCAAATTAGCTCTGGCCTCCAATGTGTATCTGTTCATAATTTTATGAAGATGAAGTATCTAAATGTCATTCATTAGTTTAAAAAAAAAAAAAGAATAGAAAACTCTGGACCAAGTAAATTGTGAACTCAAAAAGTTAGGAGGGATACCAATTACATTAACAACACTTTCTTTAAAAAATAGAATCAGTTTCTTTTGAAATCAACCACAGTGGTGAGACGTGTTTTTCTTTTCAGGTGCCCCATGATGGCACACAGCTTTACCCGGCAAATCCTGCCAGCTTCCAAGTCCCGGGATACTGACCTGCACCAGTACGTGGGGCAGCATTACCTCCCAACAGTGTGGAGAAGAGCACATGTCACCACTGGGCAATGAGAGAGTTGACAGAGACTCTTGGCTTCTCAACGCCAGACATGGTTGGAGAGCTTTCCTTGTTCTATTAGAAAAGTTCATGAGGAAGCTGTGAATAGGATCAGTCCAGAGAAGTAAAACTCTTTTATTTTCACTGTCCAAACATCAGTCAATATACTGGGAGAGCCAGCGAAAACCCTCGCCGTAGCCTTGCCTCTTGAGCACACTGCACATGAACACTTCCATGGGGCGAGCATTCAGCTCCTTCAGGGTCACATTCCCCTAAAGGAGGCAAAACCAAGAAAGGCCTGTTAGCATCTCTGTGGTGGAAAAGATTGAAAGGACGATCACTACAATCATTTTATCCATTCCTTAAAAGTAAACCTAAGTAGGTATTAATTACAGAAATGCAGTCAAGGCCATACAGATGACTTCCCCAAGCTTCGTGTTTTCAGGATATAATAAGCAGCACAGTTCTTTTCCCAGCCTCTCTCTCTCTGAAGAGCATCTGCTTTGAACACCCAATATTTATTTGTAAAGTTATGGTAGCAAACCAAGAAAAAAGCCACTGCGACTTATGGAACTAGCATACTCTCTGATGCAGAAAAGAGGTCTGGGACTGTTTAGAAATAAAGACATTCTCATTAACAAAACATGCAGAAATAAACACTCATAACAGGTGGCACTGAGGAAATGAAGAATTCATGTGTATTTAATACTGACGCAAAAGAGGAGAAATTAAATGAAAGAAAGGAAGTATTTCTATAAAGAAACAGGTAATCAAGAAGAGGCGAGACTAAGGAACCATGTAAAAAAGTCAAAGTTATCACAGATCACAGAAAAGGAAGATTTTTAAAAACTAAATATGCCAAAAACCCAAGCTAAAAAGAACAGAAAGATTCCTGCTTCACTGTATCTGATCTAGATTTTCTCTCTCTCAAGCCTGCTTTTCAACAAGAGTCCTCCTTCCAACTGAAGACAGTAAAAACTATTGATTTGGAAGACTCAAGTTCTTTTTCTGGTTTTATCACTGACTTGCTGTGTAGACCTGAACAAATCACTCTCTGTTTCTTCCTCTGCAAAATGGGGCCAACAGTCGTACCTCTCTCAGCAAGAAGCACTGAGGATAATCAAGTTTTATTTCAATGCTTGGAAAGTGACTGAAATGATTATTCTTCTTCATAACCTGCAATCTCCAGTCCAAGAAAAATTCTTTTCTGGCTAAAAAGGGCTATTTCAAAAGCAATGTCTCAGAATTAAATTTGAAAGATAATCATAACTCTTAAAAGAGTAAGTGTGCCTTTTCTACCATTTTCTTCTTCCTCAAATACCCGATGAATGAATCCCATTTAAAATATTAAAAGAACACACTCCTGCCTCTAGTGAGCTTACAAAATACCCACAGTAAAACAAATCCTAAGTCTGTTTAAGCCTTGAAAAGAAAAGGGTAATCTAGATAGCAAAACATCATGTTTTAAAAACTGTTAATGCCCTTTATATGTAACCCAAATATTTTTATCTTACCTTTCCTGTGGTCTGTCCATAAAGCCCGAATATCTCACGGAGTTTTTCTTCACTGATTGCATCTGTTCTATCAATTTTGTTACCCAAGATAAGGATTGGCACATTGGATATCGTTTCATCAGTCATTAGAGCCTAAAGATTGAAAAAGAAAAAAGAAAAAAAAATTAAGTGAGGAATCTACAAAAGCCCACCAGATAATGAAAATTTTGACTTCATGCCGGGCACAGTGGCTCACGCCTGTAATCCCAGCACTTTGGGAGGCCAAGACGGGCGGATCACGAGGTCAGGAGATTGAGACCATCCTGGCTAACATGGTGAAACCCCATCTCTACTAAAAAAATAAAAAAAATAAGCCGGGCGTGGTGGCAGGCACCTGTAGTCCCAGCTACTCGGGAGGCTGAGGCAGGAGAATGGCATAAACCCAGGAGGCGGAGCTTGCAGTGAGTGGAGATCGTACCACTGCCCTCCAGCCTGGGTGACAGAGCAATACTCTGTCTCAAAAAAACAAAAAAAAAAAAGAAAATTCTGACTTCCACTCATCTTTTAAGGCATTAATGTAAAGTGAAAATCTTATCATCTTTATACCTGAGTGATTAAATATTCACCTTGACATTACATAATACCCACGACATTAGGTAAAAATCTCTTAAGTGCCTCGAAACAGTTGCAACTTTAGGCTATTTATTTACAAGGCAGCAGAACTGCCCCAACATTTACTTTTGAGCTAATCTGCTCAGCCACAAACTATCCTCAGGATGCCCCTCAGCACAGTCCTACAAGAATGAATGCTCCCGCTACAGAGCCTCAAAAATGACTACAGGAACTCCCCAAGTATTCACCAAGTCCCAATGTGTGCAAAGAACTCTCTCAGGCATTGAGAGGAATACAATAGGAAGGGTAACTATCTCAGGCACTAAGAACTGAGGATACAAAAGGAAGCACATTCCTGTCCTCAAAAAAATCCTTACTCTATATTCACATTTATGGTTTTTTTTTTTCTTAATCTCGGCTCACTGTGCAACCTCTGACTCCCAGGTTCAAGTGATTCTCCCACCTCAGCCTCCTGAGTAGCTGGGACTACAGGTATGTGCTACCACACCTGGCTAATTTTTGTGTTTTTTTAGTAGAGATGGAGTTTTACCATGTTGGCCAGGCTGGTCTCAAACTCCTGACCCTGAAGTGATCTGCTAACCTCAGCCTCCCAAAATGCTGGAATTACAGGCATAAGCCACCATGCCCAGCCACATTTATGTTAACAAAGCCAAGTAAGAACACAACATAGTTGATAAGTGTCACAATGAATGGGAACTGAATATTAACAGTAAGACAAGTTCAGGGAAATAAAATGGCAGTTCTGGGCTTGAGCAAAGATCAAAAGTCTTAGCAAAGATCTGGAACTTCAACAGGGCTCTAAAGGAAAAGCAGGGTTTGGACAGGTGTAAAGGAGAAGGAAGAACATAAACAATGGCTTTGCAGTGGACAATAATTTAGGAAGCCGCACAGTACTGCATGGCTGGATTCAAGCATTTAGACAGACATGTGGCAACAAAATAAACGGATGGGAAGAGATGACTCACATTACGGGACCAGTGTGAGAAGTGAGCTGCAATAGATCCTAAAGACCACGAATCCAGAAGTTAGTGAATAAAATCGTATTTTTCAGTACAATGAATTCACAAATAGTATCTATCTGTGGTGTTCATGTAACATCTATCTGTGGTGTTCATGTAAGAGATCATGATCTAGTTTAAGGTAGAGCATTCAATGAATAGTGCAGGAGGCATTTTGAAGAAAGAATTGAAGAGACCGATGTCTAAATGATGATTAAAAAAGAAAAAAAAAGACAAATGAGTCAAAACTGGCACCGATTTCAAGCCTGGGAATCTACTTGTCACCAACAGGAAAGCTAGGGGGGAAAGCAGAGTTAAAGAGATAAAGGGGAACATGCCTTGAACATCTGGAATTCCAGAAAATGTTACACAAAATTAGAATAAGAATGTCCTTAATTCATTAAGCAATAACAAAGTACCTAATGTGTCTCATGCTTTGCTAGGTGCAGGGGTTTCGCAAAGAAATAAGACACAGTCCCTATCATGTTAGTTCATAGTCTGATGAGAGAGAACTATAAGAAAATCAATAAAGACAACATACATTGGTATGGTGGGAGTCTAACACAGTCTCAGAGACCAGGGGAGGCTCACCAGAAGCAGTCATATCTGAACTCTGAGGTCTCTTACAGGACATTTTAAAATTTGCCGACAAAGTGAGGGGTTGAGGAGAGGTACAGGTGAAAAAGCCAGGCAGTAGCTACTTGTGCATATTCAAGGATGGCTAAGTTGTTTGTTTGGAATATAGTTCAAGGTAGGCAGTAAAAAGAAGCAGAGGGAGGATCATGAATGATCTTACGTGCTATGCAAAAGATGTGTAGATTTTATCATGAAAATGATAGAGAACTATCAAAGGATATTAAGTAGGGCAATGAAGTCTGAGAAAGTTCCTTCTGGCATTGTGGTACATATCAGGGTCATGGTGGGATCTATATTAATTCACAGATTTCTGGACTGCATGTCCAGCTAGGTGGTGGGTGGGAAAGATGAATAGTTCCATTCTAGGAAAACAGAATCACTAGTGGGAGTTGTCAAGAGTAGGCAGGATTAGGTATGAGATTGGAGGTCAGGAGAGGTCTAGAGGAGAGAAATGCATTTGAGAGTCACTGACATGTAGTTGCCAAATGAAGGGAGTAGATGAGACCAGCCTAGGAGAAAGTAGACTCTAGAGAACACCAACATTTAAGGACTAACCAGAAGAACTAGTGCTTCTCAAAGAGACAGAAGTATCAGCCAGAGAGAGAGCTCCAAAATCAAGAGTGAAAAGAGGAGTTTAAACAAAGAGAATGGAGACCATGCATGGTGGCTCATGCCTGTAATCCCAACACCTCATGAGGCCGAGGCAGAGGATCACCTGCAGCAAGGAGACTGAGACCAGCCTGGGCAACATAATGAGACCCTGTCTCTACAAAAACACTTTAAAAAAAAAAATTAGCTGGGTGTGGTGGTGTGTGCCTGTAGTCCTAGCTACTTGGGAGGCTGAGCCAGGAAGATCACTTGAGCCCAGAAGTCTGGAGTAAGCTGTGATCACACCATTGGACTCCAGCCTGGGCAACAGAGGAAGACTGTTTTTTTTAATTTTTTTTTTTTTAAAAAAAAAAGGCAAGGTAAAGATTGCGTGGCAGGTAATTCTACATGAGGCTGGAGCTATAGATGTGAGAAACATACTTAGAAATAAATTCAAGACAGGTTCAAACTGCCAGAAACAAGAATCCAAGGAGTTACAAATCAAAGAGAAAGAAAAGATATAGGGTAAAGGAGTAGGATAATAAAGCCAATAGTATAGAAACCATCAAGCCAAGAGAAAATGCAATGTGGACAAAGGAGGAAACTTGAAGTAACTCCTTGATAGTATCAAAGGATGTATGCAACCAAAACTGAAGGCTGAGAACAGACCATGAAGGTCTGGCAAGTCATTCAGTAGGAGGGTGGGCAGGCACAAGCTGAGAATGCATATTCAAAAATGTAAAGAACTCTAATATTGCTTTTAGGCTTTCACTATGCCAACACTACTTATAAAGAATTACTGTTCGTGGACCAGGCGTGGTGGTTCATGCCTGTAATTCCAGCACTTTGGGAGGCCAAGGAGGGTGGATCATGATGTCAGGAGACCAAGACCATCCTGGCTAACACGGTGAAACCCCGTCGCTACTAAAAATACAAAAAATTAGCCAGGTGTGGTGGCACGTGCCTGTAGTCCCACGAGGCCACTCGGGAGGCTGAGGCAGGAGAATCCCTCAAACCCAGGAGGTGGAGGTTACAGTGAGCTGAGACTGCGCCACTGCACTCCAGGCTGGGCAACAGAGAGACACTCGGTCTCAAAAAAAAAAAAAAAAAAGAATTACTGTTCATGATGACACGTGAAATGGAATACTATTAATTAATTAATTATGCTAGGACAACAGGCATAAATGAGGAGTATCCTGAGCAAACCTGGCCATATAGTCACTGTATGATAGAAAAAAGTTAACTTATTCAAGTTTGAGCTGAGTTTCCTCAGGACATTGAAAAGCAATGTCTTAGATTTAAAACATTTTCCTCCTGCAACTAGGTCTTTTTGCCAAACGTTAACTGGAATGACTAATTATTGGCACTACTGAGCTATATTCCTTAAAAAAAAAAAATAGAGGCCAAAAAAGGACAAAGTATATAAACATACATTAAGCTCAACTTTGGATTCCACGAGGCGAGAATGATCTGCACAGTCCACCAGAAAGACAATCCCATTAATTGCTGGGAGATAATTTTTCCAAACCCGACGTGCTAAAAAACAAAGTTTGTAGTTGCATCAGTAAAAAATATACATTGTAAAAATGAATAACCTAATGGTCTAAAAATGGACAAATCTTGGTCAGGTTTCAATAAGATTAGACTCTATGGATTTCTCCAAGTTCTGGCCAGTATTAATTCAGAACAGAGGATGCAAACTAATGATCCATGAGTTGAACTTGATTTTTGTAAATTTGAAAATCAGAGTTTCCACCTTTCTTGAAAAACTGCAACATCTGGCAATCCCATGCCTACTTAACCACATGACAACTATCAGCAGGAACTAAGCAGTGGCTGCCCCTTCAGATGATGTTTGAACACTTTTGCTTGACAAAATGTCCCTGCTGTCTTACAGCCAGCCAATTTTACTCACTTAAATGACTTGCCTTGCCCCTGGAGCCAAGTTTAATTTGCAACCTCTGAGTTAAAACATCAGGATACAAATTACTTGTCCATGTAACTTTAGTCCCAGTTAGTTTCTAGCCAACTTGTGTGTAGGTGTCTTGACACACCCCTCTGCTCAGCCCTTAGGGAGACTGGGCCTGATAAGTGCTTCAAGGCCCCAGGCCAGTTATCTCAGCCTACCATATTTAACCCAGCATGCCTTAGAAATATTACTTGTTTTTTGCTTGTGACATGAAACGATAAAGGCTGGGAAGCAGTGATTTAATTTTACTATCATTTCTAAGCTATTCATTTCTAGCCCTTGCAATAGAATGAATAACGAAGCTTCTCTACATCAGTTATTAATGGTTACCTTTAAAGAGTTAGGAAAAAGTTAAAATGAAGGAACTTTCCATTTTACTTTCTGTAGTTCTATACCGATTTTGTTACATCGAACTTGCTCTCCTTTTATAAGTTAAAATTTTTAAGTTATACAAAAAAAAAAAAGGGAACCTCCAGATGTACAGTATTTTAGTAACTTCTATAAAATGGTGGCTAGGTTATCATGTAAAAGTGTTTCTGTTTAGTAGATTTTCCTCAGTCAAAGAAACAAAAATAAATACATCAATACATTTCCCTTCTTATTTTAACAAAACCTGAAACCTAAATTTATCACACTAAACAATCTACAATTCCCAGTTCAGGTATATAAAACCATCTGGTATCTGTTCCTTCTGCATTCTCCAGATGGTCTAGGTTCAGTCGTATCTTGCTCTGAATTTAAATTTGTAAGCAGTTACAAATTCTTTTGTGGAAGAAGCAGAAAGGACACCATATACCCATTCTTACCCAAATGAAAAAAAAAATACAAGCTCCTTACATAAAAAAGGAAACAAAATCATTTCTAATCCCTCCATCAAAACACATCCCTTGTCAATATTTTGGTATTTTCTTCCAGTCTTTTTTCTTTACTGGTATTTTATGTGATTATGATCATAATATACATGATTTTTCAGGGCAAAAATATTAAATAAATTAATTAAAATGTAATTATATGTTAATGAAATAACTGACTATAAAATTATTAGGCTTAACAACTAGAAATGACCAATGTTGTATTTTACTACACATTGTTTTAAAACTGTATTAGGCTGGGCACAGTGGCTCACACCCATAATCCCAGCACTTTGGGAGGCCAAGGCAGGAGGATTGCTTGAGCTCAGGAGTTCAAGACCAGCCTGGGCAACATGGCGGAAACCCAGTCTGTACAAAAAACAGGTGGGAGGATTGCTTAAGCCCAGGAAGTAGAGGTTGCAGTATGCCAAGACTATGCCACTGCACTCCAGTCTGGGCAACAGAGCAAGACCCCATCTCAAAAAAAAAGAAAAAAAAACGGTATTAGCTCAGCCTAATGTTTCAAAACGAGATTTCTCCACTCAATGTAATAACAAGTAAGTAAATCTGACAGAATCTCAATAGTTCCTTTTCCCTACCTTCCCAGAATGTTTATTCTCATATCTTAAATGTTTTACTCCTATACCTACGGTCTTGTCAAATGTGAACTGAGTGCCCATTAGACAAAGATGCCCATCCTGTATGTCTCTAAACACCTGATAGGAATCTGGTAGCCAAAGACATAGCCTGAGTAGGCAAAAAGCACTTCTGAGGAAAGCAAAAAGGTAGAAGGAAATGTTCCACCAACTGTCCCAAATGGATAGAATATACAAAATATCAACTTATATCGGAGGAATCACACATAGTCACTGTACTACTTTTGCAATTTTTGACAAGTCTGAAATTACTTACAAATATTTAATTTCCTACATACTTTCACTCCATTGAATAAAGGATGCAAAAATGACTTGATAACTAAATATATGATACTGTATACCTGGTCAAGATGAAAAAATGGTATAAAAGAGATTATCAGGACAACTGACCAAAAAAAAAAAAAAAAAGGAAATACAGAGTGGATAAAAATAAAACTTCCTTGATTTGATAACTATTATGATTATATACAAGAAAATATCTTTGTTCTTAGAAAACGGCACTAAAGTATAAAAGAGTAAAGGGGCATGATATGCTCACAAACAGTTAATAAAAAGTAAGTATTAATATGTATTATGTAGGGAGGAGGAGACTAACAAATTTGGGCAAAAGGTATAGAAGAAAATATATTGGCTTAGAGCAAGCCTAGTTAAAATGATGAAATAATTACTCTTGTTGAAGCAATACATATATCTTTTAATGTATTTTCTAGTTACCAGGTAAATTACGTTAATAAGTAAAAACCTAGTAAAGATTAAAATGGCAAGATGCTGTCCCGCTTTGTAAAAATTTTCAGTCAAGATTTGAGTTGAGTTTGGCTTTATCAGGCAAATACTTAAAAGTTCATGAATAGTTATGCATTATAGCTAACTTTATCCTAGCTCAATAGGGTAATATTGAAGTGGACTTCTGTGTATTTAATGCAACTTTTGACAAGTTTGAAATGAGTTTAAAAAAAAAATGAATAAAACAACTTCACTAAAGTAGTAAGATCCTAATTCTAAAGTGTAATTTAAAAGGTAAAAATGACACACTGCTTTTAAAAGGTGCTGGGGGGCACAAAAAGAATCATAAGTCAATAAACATGCTTTCCACTGAGTCATCGCTTACCTTGCTCATGCCCACCAAGATCAAAAGTTGTAAAGGTCATTCCAGCAATTGTTAGCTCTTCTGATGCTGAAAAATTGTTTAAAAAGAAGAAATAAACTTGTCAATTCAACAAGCCCCAACTACTAGTACTATAAGCCAATACCAATGCTTTCACCTCATAAAGAAAAAGATACAAGAAGTTAAGTGTGGTGGCACCCGCCTGTAGTTCCAGCTACTCAGGCGGCTGAGGGCAGGAGGATAACCCGAGCCCAGGATTTTTCAGACTAGCCCAAGCAACACCCCACTTCTAACAAAGAAAAGGAATACAAGGGTGAAAATGTTCTTAAACTATTCTAAAAGCCAAAGGTTTCTTTTTTTCCAAGCTATTTTCTACTTCTTAGAAGTAGGTATAGGAGATGTGTCCCTTTACAGGACCAGTGACAACAGATAATGACAAAGTTCCAGAGGTTTAGATCTGAAAGTACGTAATATGAATGTGTCTTACAGGGAACTTTTTCATGTGAGTTGGCTTTTGGGACTTCAGTTAACAAAAGAACTCCATCAACTAGGGATTCATCCTCCAAGCCTAACGCTGACCTTCAAAGATCAAAAGGTCACCTGATATTTTCAAACCTACTCGGATGTAGTGTTGGAACATGTTGGCCCAATCTGTCATCTTTGAGCATGTGAAGAAGAGTGGTTTTGCCTGCATTGTCCAAACCCAAGAATACAAGTTTTCCAGATTTCTTGTAGAGTCCTAAAAGAGAAAAAATTATTAACACATTTGCTCTCTACAGACCAAAGCCTACTTGTATTTAAATTACTGAAGGAAATGCACAAACTTTGAAACCTGTATTTTAAGGAAATGGCTTTACCTAGGAACTGGAGCACACTGCTGAAGCCATTGTAGATCCACTCAAAGATGAAAGACATTATTAATGCTTACTACCTGTATAAAATATGAAAGTAGCAAACATTAGCTTTCTGAATGACAGTACAATTGTGGAGAGGTTAACTCTTGTTCACTAACCATGATGCACATTTACAGTCCCGTGTTTTCAGGCATAAGAAAGCAGGCCAGGCATGGTGGCTCACACCTGGAATCCCAGCACTTTGGAAGGCCAAGGCAGGAGGATTACTTGAGCACAGGAGTTCACAACTGGCCTGGGCAAGAAAGCTGGACTCAATTTCTACAAATAACTAAAAAAATAGCTGGACATAGTGACACACACCAATAGTCCCAGCTACTCAGAGGGTGAGACAGAATTACTTGAACTCAGGGGTCTGAGGCTGCAGTGAGGCATGACGGTGCCACTGCACTCGCTTGGGCAACAAGGGAGACTCTGAGAAAAAAGACAGGACAGGACAGGATGGGACAGGACAGGAAAAAGAAAAGAAAAGGGAGGCGAGAAAGCAAAGTAAAGAGAAACTAATAATCTTCTTTCTTGAGACTTGCAGATTTTGCAATCTGGAGGAAAGTCTCTAGAATCCTTATATGTGCAAAAATGACTGGTTTCCGAAAAGTTTTTGATCTATGATACTCAGAGAACTAGGAGTTAAAAATATAAAGGGCATACCTCATTTGATGATGCTTTGTGGATCCTGAGGTTTTCTGGATTTTTACAAATTGAAGGTTGGAGGCAGTCCTGAGTTGAGTAAGTGTATCAGTACTATTTTCTAACAGCATGTGCTCCCTTTATGTCTCCGTGTTACATTTTGGTGATTCTCATACAATATTGCAAACTTTTTCATTATTCTTATATCTGTCATCATGACCTATGATCAGTGATCTTTCATATTACTATTGTAACTGTTTTGTTGTGCCACAAATCACAACCATAGAAGACAGCAAACTTAATGACTTCCTCCACAGCCCTGCCCCTACCCCAGGCCTCCCTATTCTCCAAGTGAAAGTAACAGGTCTCTCCCTTGAAATCGAAAGTTAGAAATGATTAAGCTTAGTGAGGAAGACACATCAAAACCTGAGATAAGCCAGATGCTAGGCCTCTTGCACTCAACAGTTACCCAAGTTGTAAATGCAAAGAAAAAGTTCTTGAAGAAAATTAAAACTGCTACTCCAGCGAACCCACGAACGTCAAGCAAATGAAACAGCCTTACTGCTGATAAAAAATAATAATGTTAAAATAAAAAAATAAAAATAAAAACACGAAGTAAAAATGCAAGTGCTGATGTAGAAGCTGCAGCAAGATAACTGGTGAAGGTGGGTGGCTACACTAAACAACACATTTTCAATGTACGCAAAACAGCCTTCTATTGGAAAAGTCATCTAGGACTTTCATAGCTAGAGGGGAGATGTCAATGCTTGGCTTCAAAGCTTCAGGGGGCAAGCTGACTCTCTTGTTATGTGCTAACGAAGCCAATATTCATTTACCATTCTGAAAATCCTAGGACCCATACTCATTTATCATTCTGAAAATCCTAGGGCCCTGAAGAATGACACTAAATCAGTCCAAGTGGAGCAACTGAGCAAGCAAGAGTGGTTGTGTGGTTGTGTCTCGGAAACCAGTAGCACTTGCAGCATGGCTGACCAACTGACTGAAGAGTAGATTGCAGAATTCAAATAAGTTTTTTCACTATTTGACAAAGATGGTGATTGAACTACAACAACAAAGAAACTGGGAACTGTAATGAGGTCTCAGGCAGAATCCCACAGAAGCAGAGTTACAGGACGTGATTAATGAAGTAGATGCTGATGGTAATGGCCACTGCACCCTGCCAGATTTTCTTTAAGTGTCTAAACAGAGTTTAAAAAGCAAGTAACAGTAAAAGAAAATGTTTCTGGTACAGGACTAGCAGTACAAAAAAATAGTGTACGAGGTACCTGGAAGTACCTGGATAATACACCCATTCTGCAGTAGTGCAACTTTTAAGTACATATTGTTGGCTGTCTGTGGTCCATGCAGAGTTACAACTCCACATTTCAACAACATGCTGACAGTTCCTAAAGAAAATTACTTAAAAAAAAAAGGTGGCTGGGTGCAGTGGCTCAAGCCTGTAATCCCAGCACTTTGGGAGGCCGAGACGGGCGGATCACAAGGTCAGGAGATCGAGACCATCCTGGCTAACACAGTGAAACCCCGTCTCTACTAAAAAAAAAATACAAAAAAAAACTAGCCGGGCGAGGTGGCGGGCACCTGTAGTCCCAGCTACTCGGGAGGCTGAGGCAGGAGAATGGCATAAACCCGGGAGGTGGAGCTTGCAGTGAGCTGAGATCCAGTCACTGCACTCCAGCCTGGGCGACAGAGCAAGACTCTGTCTCAAAAAAAAAAAAAAAAAAAAGAAAATCTGCTTATGGCACAATTTGCCTCAAATCCATTCCAAGTTGTGTATTTGTTTTCCAATTTAAAAAAATACAATTAAAAAAAGAATTACACTAAATCTACTCTGCCTACCACACATCTGTTTACAGTATGGTTTACTAAGTATTTTAAGCCCACTGAGAAGACCTATTGCTTAGAAAAAAAGATTTCAAGATATTACGGCTCATTGACAATGCACCTGGTCACCCATGGGCTTTGATGGAGATGCAGAAAGAGGTTAATGTTGTTTTAATGTCTACTAACAACATCCATTCTGCTTCCTATGGGTCAAGGAGCATTTTTCACTTGCCAGTCTTTCATTTAAGAAATATATTTCACAAAGCTATCAATGCCACAGACTGATTTCTCTGTTGGATCTGGGCAAAGTAAACCAAAAACCTCCTGGAAAGGAGTCACCATTCTAGGTACCATTAAGAACAGTTATGAATCACGGGAAGAGCTCAAAACATCAATATCAAATGGAGTTTGGAAGACAGTGATTCCAACCCTCGTGGATAACTTTGAGTGGTTCGAGACTTCGGAGGAAGACGTAACCTTAGATATGGTAGAAACAGCAAGAGAACTAGAATTAGAAATAGAGCCTGAAGATGTGACAACTGCTGTAATTTCATGATCAAACTAATGGATGAGGAGACGCTTTTTATGGATAAGCAAAAAAAGTAGTTTTTTTGAGATGGAATCTAGTCCTGGTGAAGATGCTCTGAATACTGTTGAAATGACACCAACGATTTAGAAAGTTACAAAAACTTACTTGAGGTTACATAAACTTACTTCAGCAGCAGCAGGATTTAAGAGGACTGGTTCCAATTTTGAAATAAATTCTGCTATGGGTAAAATGCTATCAAACAGCATTGCATGCTACAGAGAAATCTTTCTTGAAAACGAGTATTAACTCATGCAACAAACTTTACTGTTGTCTTATTTTAAGAAATTGCCACAGCCACCTCAACCTTTAGCAATCACCAACCTGATCAGTCAACAGCCATCAACGTGGAGTAACATGGAGGCAAGATCCCCAACCAGCAAAAAGGTTATGACTCTCAGAAGGATCAGATGCTTGTTAGCATTTTTTAGTCATAAAGTCTTTTTTAAATAAGGTATGTGTTTTATAAGACATAATGCTACTGTACACTTAACAGACTACATACAGTATAGTGTAAATGTAACTTTTATGTGCACTGGGAAACCAAAATATTGATGTTACTTGCTTTACTGTACTTGTTTTATTTCAGTAGTCTGGAACCAAACTCACGATATATCTGAGGTATGCCTAAACTTTCTTTTACTGTGTGACTCACTCCTCCAGGCAGCAGTTCATTCACAGTCCCTAGACATACAGTCCCTAGACATACCACTGCCATCTTTCAGTGAAGAACAACTCTAGGAAATCAGTCTCATCAATAATGTGAATCAAAATGCTACTTAGATGCACTAAATAGAAAATAAGAATGAAAAGCACATTGATTTGAATGAAAAACATATTAATCTATCCTGTAAACAGCTCTAAAAAAACAAAAGTCACTCAAAATTCTATTGGCCGGCACCACTTGCCCTGCTCCATTTACCACTGCAACCTCAAACAATATCTAACCATGTTTGCAGACACGGGTCTCAACTTATGAAAAGAAATGACATCACTATTTTAGAACCATTAAGGGATACGAAGAGAATCTTTTCATACATGAATAATCACACCTAAACTCATTTTACGAATATATTTTCTTAAAATAAGAATACTTATTCAGGCCGGGGCCCCGTGGCTCACACCTGTAATCCCAGCATTTTGCAAGGCTGAGGTGGGGGATCCCTCCCTGACCTCAGGAGTTCAAGAACAGCCTGGGTAACATAGAGAGACCCGTATCTCCACAAAAATAATAATAATAATAATAAAATAAAATTAGCCAGGCATGGTGGCACATGCTTGTAGTTCCAGCTACTTGGGAGGCTGAAGCAAGAGGATTGTTTGAGCCCAGGAATTCGAGGCTGCCATGAGTTATGATTGTGTCACTGCACCCCAGCCTGGGTGGCAGAGCAAGACCCTGTCTCAAAAAACAAAAAACAAACAAAAAAAGAATACTTGTTCGGGATATAGCAATAAGTTCCCAAGCAAGTAAATAACTTAACTGGTATTGATATTAACACTACTGTTTCTATTGTTTCTCATAGTTATCAAAAGCTACTAGAAGGTTTACATATATTGGTAATAAGCAAAATGACCTCTGAATGAAATGAAGAGGGTAAGATCTAGATGTTTTGATGGGTCTTAAGATTTCTCAGCATTGTCTGGTCATGCTGAATTTTTGCTTTAGTATCTCAGATATGGTGCAGAAAAATGGAAGGTCCACACTTTTACTCCTCTCCATCAGCAGGAGCATCTGAACACAGGGCTTTATACTAGATACAACCAACTGCAATCAAAACTTTCATGAACAATAACCAGTAAAAGCATTACCCACAAAAAATTCCCCTTACATTCATTCAAAGAATGCCAGATGAAGAATAAATTGAACAGCTGGGAGCAGCGGCGCTTGCCTATAATCCCAGCTATGCAGAAGGCTGAGGCAGGAGAATGGCTTGAACTTGGGAGGCGGAGGTTGCAGTGAGTGGAGATCGCGCCACTGCACTTCAGCCTAGGTGACAGAGCAGGACTCCATCTCCAAAAAAAAAAAAAAAAAGAAAAAAGAAAAAGAGAGTAAATTGAAAAGTAGAGATGGTACGTTTTTCATCAAATTACTGGGTTTTTATCAGGCCCACGGCCTAACCTATAAATTTTAGGGCCTAATCAATGTTTTTCATGGCTCTTACCAAAAACAGCTAAATAAAGTTTGGCAGTTTGGGTGGAAGTACATACTAAGCTCTTATGAAAAAATCCTAAATGAGGTGATTTCTTTTTTGCCTTTTCAGTAACAAATATATTTCAGCAGAAAGACCGTATTTATCACATTAACAGTTTTCTCCGGAAATTGAATCCACACTTTAAGGAGTCCAATAACTTAAATATACTTAATAAAGCTCCTCTGCTTAAATTCTCATTTACTGTAAATTAAGTAAAAGAACAATGTGCCTTTCCTCTGCAACTCCCTCAAACCAGACATCCTCCTATACTTTCCTCAACCTACTGCTTGGAGAAGCACAGCTCACCTTTAGAGCACACCCCTCATTAAGGTCATTCCCACTCAGATCATTTTGGAGGGAAGAATTAAAGCAGCCAAGTAGCTAAGTCCTGGCTGCTGCTGATTTGTATGCTCCAAGGGAGGAGACGGCTTAAAAGCAGAAGTGTCAAAGGAAAAAAAATGGAAAATTAAAGCAGTTCAATTGCCATGAAAAACTATTTAAAGTGTGGCATTTTCTCCTTTTCACCTTTGCAGAATTCATCTAGTTGAAACTACTTGGCTCATGACTGTAATCCCAGCACTTTGGGAGGCCAAGGTGAGTGGATGACCTGAGGTCAGGAGTTCGAGACCAGCCTGGCCAACATGGTGAAACCCTGTCTCTACTTAAAATACAAAAATTAGCTAGGTGTGGTGGTGGGCACCTGTAATCCCAGCTACTCGGGAGGTTGAGGCAGGAGAATCGCTTGAATTCAGGAGGCAGAGGTTGCAGGGAGCCAAGGTCACAACATTGCACTCTAGTCTGGACAACAAGACCAAAAACTCCATCTCAAAAAAAAAAAAAAAAAAAGAAATAAAATATTTCTAAAGTGATGTAAACATTGTTTACAAGTCTGTAAAGTACTGACTGAAAACCCGTGTAGTACAAATGTATATAGAAGTGTTGGATTGTAAAGAAGTGACTAGAGTGGCGGCTGACTAAAGAAACTCTTCAGGTGAGTTAAAAATAATAAAAACCCTTAATAGATCCAAAGAGTTGGGTTGTACCACTACCCAAAGTTAAGAAAATGCCCCCACCCCCCCTTTTTTTTTTAGACAGACCAAGACTCTGTCTCCCAGGCTGAAGTGCAGTGTTGCCATCATGCCTCACTGCACCCTCAACCTCCCAGGCCCAAGAGATCCTCCCACCTCAGCCTCCTCAGTAGCTGAAAATGGCCTTGGTGGCTCCTCTCTCCTTAAGATCTTAGGATTTGTACCAACTCATCAGTAGTTTTACAATTTGTACAGTACCTGTACATCTCATTTCATCCTCACACCAACCCTACCAGGCAAGGATCATTGGCCTCATTTAACAAGCTGAAGATGAAGATACTCCTAGTTTTGCTGAGTCGTTGAAGACTGCTCAGCTGAAAAAGTAATAGTGCCAGGGTTTAAACCCTCATCTCTAACACCAAAGCCTAAGCTCTTCCTGTTAACAGTATAAAATTCAAACCCAAATCACAAAATTGCTGAAAAAAAAAAAAAACCTAAAACTTCTTTAACCCACCAACTACACAGAAGATGATCTTCCGAAGTTCTCTTCCTTACAATTCATCACATCTTTCGAATGGTATTTTAATAACTAGCATTCTATTTATTTTCTATTCTTGGTCCATTGTACCACCTTACGAGAAGTTAAGAGTAATCTAAAATTTAAGGTAGGTCCCTAAACTATCAACAAAACACTATTAATGTACCTAAAATGAAAACTTGCGAATTCTAGAGCTAAAAGATTCAAACAAAAGTTAATAGAAAAGGAAGTGCACCAATCTGACCACTAGCCAATTTAAAAATTTACGCATTACTTGTTATACATAATCAGGGCAACTTTAAGACGCCATCCCAGGCAGATTTGGGGTAGTAGGGCGGCTGGCTTTTAGCTAACTCTGCTTAGCTGCGGGGTAAATGTCAAAGGTCAGCCCCACCGCAAATCTCCCTAAGTCCCCTGTCGCAGCAGAAGCAGATGGAATCAAGATAAAGATACCCACTGGCTAGAATCGTGAAGAAAACGCTAATCCATGTCAAACGCACAGAAGGAAATTTTTCCATGCTGAGACCAGACAGGGGAAAACGGGAAGGTGGAAGGTGAAAATACAGGGTTCGACCCGGGCCATTGGACAACAACCGAGCGCTGACTTGGGTGTAAGCCCCGGACTAGGGGCCTGTAGACCACGTTCGAGCGCTCACACTCGCTAACTGCGGAGCCTTGGCCAGCCTCAGTCCCCGAGTCTATAAAACAAGGATAATCATCAAGGGGTCCCACCCGCCTCACCGAGGGCTGTGAGGCTCTTTTGAGACACAGGACTTGGAGCCGTTTCGTAAACTGGAGCGCACGGTACAGACAAGAAGCTGTTATCCGGCCCAGCAGCTGCGAGACCCCCGAGTGGAATGCAGGTGGACCCCAGGCCAAAGAGGACAGCAGGGGACTCAGCAGATCCGGCCGAGTCGGCCCGTCCCCGCCCAGAATCAGCCGGCGGCCCCACAGAACCGCCTGCGTGTCACTTCCCTGCCCCCAACCCCGCCAGGGCCAGCCTCTGCTCCGACCGCCCCGTCTTCCGTCCCAGCCCCTCGAGCTCCAACTCCCCTCCCCGACGCGGCCCTCAGACTCACGGCCTGAGGGGCTCCTCCGGCAAAACAGCGACTGGCTCCAACCCTCCCTCAGAGCACACTAACCAGCAGCACCTGAGACCGCCAGCTACTCGCCGGATGTACGTCACATCCCTCCCCGGGACTTCCGGGCGCGTAATTGGCCCCGCCCCCTCGCAGCGTTACGCCTCTCTGACCCGGCGCCGGCCCACCTGCTACTCCGGCCGCGGAGGGGCGGGCGTAAGGCCTGACAAAGGGCGCTCGGGGTCTGGCCCCGCCTCGTCCCGCCTGCTCCCGCCTGCCGAGCTGACCGTGCGAGACGTGGCAGTGCCGGGACTCTGGGTCTGGGTCTGGGTCTGGGTCCTGGAGTCCCTGAGCGGCCTGGGACCCTCGGGATCGCGGCTTCACATTCCAGACGCACCAGGAAAAGTAGGAAGTGGGGACCGACGGTGGCATAGGTCCTGGGAAAGATTACTTGACCTTGGGGCCCTCTACTTGAGGTGGATCCCTCCACGCTTTTGCTTTTTTTTTCTTGCTTTTTTTTTTTTTTGAAACGGAGTCTCACTTTGTCGCCCAGGCTGGAGTGCAGTGGCGCGATGTCGGCTCACTGTAGCCTCCACCTCCCAGATTCAAGCGATTCTGATGCCTCAGCCTCCCGAGTAGCTGGGATTACAGGCGCATGTCACCACACCCGGCTAATTTTTTGTATTTTTGTAGAGACGGGG
>NW_012113141.1:3379463-3387350 GCF_000951035.1 Colobus angolensis palliatus
TCTCTCTGTCGCCCAGGCTGGAGTGTAGTGGGGCGATCTCGTCTCACTGCAACCTCCACCTCCCAGGTTCAAGCAATTCTCCTGCCTCAGCCTCCCGAGTAGCTGGGATTACAGGCGCATGTCACCACACCCGGCTAATTTTTTGTATTTTTGTAGAGACGGGGTTTCACCGTGTTGGCCAGGCTGGTCTCGAACTCCTGACCTCAAGTGATATGCCGGCCTCGGCCTTCCAAAGTGCTGGGATGAGAGGCGTGAGCCACCGCGCCCGGCTGCTTTTGCTTTGAGTCGCACTTCCTTGCCCTGGAATGGCCTATGTTTTAGAAAAACAGCTAATATTTATTGTGCACTTATGTTTCAGGCAGAGCACTGAGTACTTTGCGGGCTTTGTCTAATTTCACCCTCATTGGAGTCCTGTGAAGCAGATGCTAGGATTATCCTTATTGACAAATGAAAGAGCAATGTTCAGAATAACCTACCACACCCAAGTTCACACAGCTAAGTGGCAAAGCAACATGTTCACCCCAGTATATTTCGCATGCATTTTCTCATTTAATTCTCAGGACAGTGCTACAAGATTGGTACTATTATTACTCTCATTTTACAAATAAAACAGCCTAATGGAAAGATGAATGACATCTGTGGATTCATGATCTCAATTCTCCTTAAGTAAAATTTAAATTTAACGTAATCCCAATAAAAGTACTAATAGGATTAATAGATTGTGTGTGGTTTGGTTTTGTTTTTTTTTTTAATTACCCTATTTGTTCCTAAAATTCGTGTAGAAAACCAAACAAGGCTAGTCCAGAAACAGGCTCTCAAAATGAAGAACCAGGAGGTGGGAACTAACCCTGTTGGATATTAAAACATATTATAGAGCCTCAGTTATTAAAACTGGTGTGCGCACACACGCAGAAACACACACACACAAAACACAATGGAACAGAGAAAGGCACAGAAATAGACTAAAGTACATGCAGAAATAAAACTAAAGTAGCACCTGGCACTCCAGCAATACTCAAGGAGCTGAGTGGGCAAGCTCACCACCCTCTACCCTCTGCTCATCCTGGGGTCTTGGATGTTGAATTTGAATCCTGTCCAGTCACAGAAAGGGGTCAGGCCACTTCTGAGGCTTCTCACCAGCTTTAGTTAAACCAGGAAGACTGTCCATGGGGCTTGAAACCCCTTGTGCATCCTGGAGACACAGATGGAAGCCCAGTGCAAGCCAACACATTGGATTACTGGCTTTGATGAGAGCCTGGCTGCACAAGGTGGAGGTGTCTGAACCACAGGATGGCTTGGGAGGCTGGGGAAGGAGGAAAGATGCAGGCAGATTCTCAGAAAAGCTGCAAACTCTACTTACCTAAAGGCTTGAGCAAGTTGACAAATGCCCCACACCACGGTGTACCCACTGTAAAATGGGTGAAACAGGCATTGTTGTGCACATAGTTTTTCCAGAGTACAGTTTTCAATAAATGATTCTATTGTGTGGTGTTAAATAAATTAATAAATAATAAAAAGGGGTTGAGACAATTGCGTAGTCAAAAAAAACCTACAGGTTGAATCTCCCAAAAGTTTACTACTACGAAGAAGTTTCAAGAGATGAAAAGGTGTATATTTTGGTTTTTTTGTGTGTTTGTTTGTTTTGAGACGGAGTCTTGCTTTGTCGCCCAGGCTGGAATGCAGTAGCACCATCTCGGCTCACTGCAAGTTCCGCCTCCTGGGTTCACACCATTCTCCTGCCTCAGCCTCCTGAGTAGCTGGGACTACAGGTGCCCGCCACACGCCCGGCTAATTTTTTGTATTTTTAGTAGAGACGGTGTTCACCGTGTTAGCCAGGATGGTCTCGATCTCCTCATCTCGATCTACACACCGCACCTGGCCCAGATGTGTATATTTTGAAATGACACCATAAAACTACTAGAAAAACAGAAGAAAGCATGTGTTCCTTATAATCTTGCAATGAGAAGACCTTTCTGGGTATGACTGAAAATCTAGGCTGGGTGTAATGACTCATGCCTGTAATCCTAGCACTTCGGGAGGCCGAGACGGGTGAATCGCAAGGTCAGGAGTTCAAGACCAGCCTGGCCAACATGGTAAAACCCCATCTCTACTAAAAATACAAAAATGTAGCCGGGCATAGTGGCAAGCGCCTATAATCCCAGCTACTTGAGAGGCTGAGGCAGGAGAATTGCTTGAACCCGGGAAGCAGAGGTTGCAGTGAGCCAAGATCACACCACTGCATTCCAACCCCAGGCAACAGAGTGAGACTCCATGTCAAAAAAAAAAAACAAAGAAAAATAAAAAAAAAGAAAATGTAGATGCCATAAAATAAATGATTGACAAATTTAACTACATAAAAATTTAAAACTTATATGGCATAACAACAATCATGACACCATAAGCAAACTCAAAAGACAAATGACAAGTTGAGAAAAATACTTAATCGCATCATAGGCAAGTAAGAAATAAGTACGAGAAAGACTAACAACACAATAGGAAAATAGGCAACAGTTCAGAACAGATAATTCATAGGAAAGGAAAAAAAAATGACTTTTTTTTTTTTTTTTTTCTGAGACCGAGTCTCACTCTGTCACCCAGGCTGGAGTGCAGTGGCGATCTCAGCTCACTGCAACCTCTGCCTCCCGGGTTCAAGCAATTCTTCTGCCTCAGCCGCCTGTATAGTTGGGATTACAGGCATGAGCCACTGCACCTGGCTAATCTTTGTATTTTTAGTAGACATGGTCTTTGTATTTTTAGTAGAGATGAGGTCTCACCTGGTTGGCCAGGCTGGTCTCAAACTCCTAACCGCAGGTGATCCGCCCACCTAGGCCTCCCAAAATGCTGGGATTACAGGCATGAGCCACTGAGCCTGGCCCAAAAATGACTCAAGCATAATAAAATAGTAATAGAAATATAGATACTATAGAAAATACAGATATAGATATTATAGAATAATAGATATAGAAATATATAAATCCCTTTATTTGTCTATGTATCTCTATATCTTTATATTGATCCCGAAATAGAAATAGACCAAAAAAAAAGATAAAATTAAAACTTACTAAGATACCGTTTTCACCTGTCAGATTGGCAAAAGTTCACCAGTTTATGGGTGGGAAGGCTGTTTCAGATAGAGAAGTCAGACTGGGCATGGTGGCTCAAGCCTGTAATCCCAACACTTTGGGAAACCAAGGCAGGAGGGTCACTTGAGCCCAGGAGGTTGAGGGTATAGTGAGCCATGATTGCACTCCAGCCTAGGCAACAGAGCGAGACCCTGTCTCTAAATTAATTAATTAATTAATTAATTAATTAATTAACTAAATCAAATACAGAAGTCGAGAAAGGCCCCACCCAGGTGCTGTTTGGATAAGAACATGAAGAACGTCACATGGATGTCAGGGTAGAGTGTTCCAGGCTGACCGCAGAGGCCCTAAGGCAGGAGTGTTGCCTGGCAGCTTCCAGGAACAGCTGGGAGGCCAGCGTGACCAGGCAAGGTGAGCAACAGAAGGAGTGGTAGGAAATGGGGTGAGGTGTTTGTAGTCAGAACTGTGGAGGTTCTGGGGTTTTACCTAACTTGCAGGTTAACAGGTTAGCCTGACACAGTCTCAGATGCTGGCAGAGTCACAGGACTCCTGGATCAGAGACAAACTATTTTATTACTTCATACTAAATATAATAGTGAGCATATATAGATAATAGCAAGCAGCATGAACTTCCTGTTTGTGTCACTTCCACTTGCCCCTTCCTCCCTTCTCGTTTCTGAGGACAATGGGGTGACACAGAGCAGTCTGATGGACCCTGCCCATTCGAGGGTGTGCATCACAGCTGAGGACCCCAGAACTTAGGGAACAGAAATCTTTCATAATGGCTACAAGCGGACCTTCCTGAACTCTGACCCAGTGGGAGATGGTATGACACTGGGCAGTATACAGACCTGTCCCCTGCACCAGAGGGACACTGTCTTCCAAGGCTGTTCATTATATAAATATCCTTCAAAAGATAGTCCAAACAAAGGCAGCCAGCACCTCTGTTTGACAGAAGTGCAAAAATGAAAGAGCTTCATGGAGAATTGTCTCTCAACAGGGGGCAAATCTTGAGAGCCTTGTAGGTGAGGACTTTAGCTTTTATTTTTGGTGACCTAAAGAACCAATGGAGGGTTTGAGGAGAGGCATCTTATGTAATTCTTCCCCCGACTCTATTCTTCCTCCCTTACATGTTCTCAGCATTAGACAGACAGGGTTATTCCCAGCCTTGCCAGCATCAGCTTTCCGCCTTTTCTCTTTGAGTACCTCTATCTCCCTTCTTTGCAGAGGCTTTTTAGGCTTTGGCTATGGCAAGGAGGAGCAGTGTTAGTGATAACCTTGCAGATCTTCTCCGTGATTTGTCCTTCACCTTGGCTTTGACTCCCTTAGCATCCCCTTCAGCCTTTCTCTGGGGCTTGATGCAGTGGAGGTGGAGAATAAGCACTGCCTGCAGGGATGCAGCCAATACCAGCTTTGGTTTGTGTAGGGGTTGCTATCACTTCTTCTTCATATTACTCTTTGTTTTTCCTATTTTTATCCTGCTTGATAAAAAATCTTTCTTATTTTTTAGAGGCAAGGTCTTGCTATGTTGCCCAGGCTGGACTCAAACTCCTGGGGCTCAAATGATCCTCTCGACTGGGCCTCCCCAGATGTTGGGATTATAGGCATGAGCCACTGTGTCCAGCTGACTCTGGTTTTTGTTTTTGGTTTTTTTGTTGTTGTTGTTTTGTTTTGTTTTTTTCTCACTCTGCCCCTCAGGCTGGAGTGCAATGGCATGATCGTAGCTCACTGCAGCCTCGAACTCCTGGGCAAGGGATCCTGCTGCTTCAGCCTTTCGAGTAGCTAGGAGTACAGACGTGTGCCAGCATGCCTAGTTGATTTTTTAAAAATGTTTTGTACAGATAAGTTCTCTCTATATTGCCCAGGCTGGTCTCAAGCTCCTGACCTCAAGTGATCCTCCTGCCTCAGCCTCCCAAAGTGCTGGAATTACAGTCATGATACACTGCTCCCAGCCCTCTGCTCTGCTTTTTAATGTGTGTTAAATGCATTAGTTTGGTAAGCATAGACATTTTAAAATATTCAAATGTATACATTTAAAACATTTAAAGTACTCCATGACTTTCATGACCCTCTTTTAGCATACCTTTAATTTGACAAGTACTTGGCATCTTAAGATATTCCATCCCTTCTTGATCTTGGAAAATCTCAGCCTGAGAAAGCCAGGATGCCGGCTGTGTCCTGCCTCCACAGTTCTCACATCAGGCCCAAAGACCAGAAAAGTGGTCTTTAATTTCCTCACTCCCCAGAAACAGCACTGCTTTCTGGAACTCTCACCTACCCTGAACCTTAAGATGGTTCAGGCCATGGCCAAGCGCAGTGGCTCACACCTGTAATCCCAGCATTTTGGGAGGCCAAAGCGGGCGGATCATCACAAGGTCAGGAGATAGAGACTATCCTGGCTAACACAGTTAAACTCCATCTCTACTAGAAAAAAAAAAATTAGCCAGGCATGGTGGCAGGTGCCTGTAGTCCCAGCTACTCGGGAGGCTGAGGCAGGAGAATGGCATGAACCCAGGAGGCAGAGCTTGCAGTGAACCGAGATCGTGCCACTGCACTCCAGCCTGGGTGACAGAGCAGAGACTCCGTCTCAAAAAAAAAAAGGTTCAGGCCAAAGGTCTCACTGACAGTAAGCTGCCACCCGGAAAGAAAAGGACTTGCCCAAAGCCACACAGCAAGACATTGTACAGCCAGGTCTCCAATCCAGGTCACTTCATCCAACCCCCAGCTCCCTCCCTTGCCCAGGCCACTCCTCCTGTTCTCTTACTTCACTTAGGTCTGACCTATTTCCACCACCTCTGGAAAGCCCCCCTTGCCTCTGGCCACAGAGCAGCAAGCAGGGGAGGTGCTCCTTTGCTGGTTCTCCTTGGATTATCCTTGGGTACAGATCATGGTACCACCTCACAGAGTTCAAGTGTTACGTGAGCTCATGTTTATGAAGTGCTTAGTGTAGTGCCTGACATACACAGGAACTCAGTAGCCTCTCTTTCTTTTATGTTGGGAGGGCCTTCCTTCTTATACAATTCATGGGTCTCTTCTCCCTCACAGACCACAGCAGCAATTGGAATTTAGTTCACAGAAGGGATTTTCTAGGAATATTTCCTTCTTTAATTGGTTAAGACCAAGCTGGCCTCTGGGGTTCCAGGGAGGGTGACTAACTCATCCCAGTTTTCCCAGGACCAACTGTTTTTTTGTTTGCGTCTTCGTTTTTGAGACAGTCTTGCTCTGTTGCTCAGGCTGGAGTGCAGTGGTGCAATCATGGTTCACTGCAGCCTCGACATCCTAGGTACAAGCAATCCTCTTGCCTCAGCCTCCTGAGTAGCTGGGACCACAAGGACACGCCACCACGCCTGGCTAACTGTTTAATTTTTTCTACAGATGGGGTCTCACTATGTTGCCCAAGCTGGAGGCCAGAGCTCAAGTGATCCTCCTGCCTCAGCCTCCCAAAGTGCTGGGATTACAGATGTGAGCCACCAAACCTGGCCTTGAGTTGTTTTGAAAACTAAAAACCCTGCATCATGGGAAGCACTCAGCCCTTACTCCTGGGTAAACTGGACTGCAGAAATTCTCCTGCCTAAGCACATCAGGTGACTCTAGCTAGTCTTTTTTTTTTTTTTTTTTTTGAGACAGAGTCTTGCTCTGTCACCCAGACTGGAGTGCAGTGGTGCAATCTCAGCTCACTGCAACCTCTGCCTCCTGAGTTCAAGTGATTCTCCTGCCTCAGCCTCCCGAGTAGCTGGGACTACAGGCGCCCACCACCATGCCCAGCTAATTTTTGTATTTTTAGTAGAGATGGGGTGTCACTATGTTGGCCAGGACGCTCTCTATCTCTTGACCTCGTGATCCGCCCTCCTCAGCCTCCCAAAGTGCTTGGAGTACAGGCGTGGGCAACTGCACCCGGCCTAGCTAGTCTTTTTTTTTTTTTTTTAATTCAGTCTTACTCTGTAACCAGGCTGGAGTGCAGTGGCCCAATATCGGCTCACTGCAACCTCCGCCTCCTGGGTTCAAGTGATTCTCCTGCTCAGCCTCCCAAGTAGCTGGGACTACAGGCGCATACCACCATGCCCATCTAATGTTTTTGTAATTTTTTTAGTAGAGACAGGGTCTCACCATGTTGGCCAGGATGATGTCGATCTGTTGACCTTGTGATCTGCCTGCCTCGGGCTCCCAAAGTGCTGGGATTACAGGCATGAGCCACTGCTCCTGCCCCCAGCTAGTCTTTTTAAAGCAGGATAGAGATGATAAAGGCTAACCTATTCTACATCTGCCTGGTGTCCAGGAGAAAAAGAACCCGTAATAGTAATGGAATTCCAATGTACAGGCAGAGTTGGGGGAGATGACTATGATCTCTTTCAGTGCTAGGGTTATGGATGATTCATATTTGTACCATGATGCAAACATATATTAAAAGTTTAGTCATCGGACACTTAAAACTGGTTAAGATGGTTAAAAAAATCTAGTCATCAGAAACATTACCGGTGAAAAGTACAGTTGATGCAAAGATGCATCTGTTCACATTACAGGGTGAACCTAATACCTACGACATACTACATTGATAATAATGACACTAAGTTAATCATAATTCCTAATTAAAAAGCATTAGTTGAGGTCTCCAGCCAATTCAAGAAGCACTGAGGATGCAACAATAATAAAACTATCTTTCCTCAAACTGCAGAAATTCCAACTACCTCCATGCAAAAAAGGAAAAGAGAAAAAAAACCTGAATGAGGAAGCTTTATAAAATTGCCAATTATCAGGCCGGGCGCAGTGGCTCACGCCTGTAATCCCCGCACTTTGGGAGGCCGAG
>NW_012113141.1:3387530-3394901 GCF_000951035.1 Colobus angolensis palliatus
AAAAAAAAAAAAAAATTGCCAATTATCATGTAACAGCTAGCTAGATTTAGTGGAATACTGAATTTGAGTTCTTCACAAACTCCAGTAATGTGCATGTTTTCCTTTGTGAATACTGAATTATGGTGATATATTGTTACATAACTATTTGCAAGAAAGAAATGGAAGAGACTATTTGCTTCTAGGAAGGAGTGAAAGAATTTGCAGTTTTAGGCCAGACATGGGGGCTCACACCTATAATTCCAGCATTTCAGGAGGCTGAAGTGAGAGGATCACTTGAAGCCACGATTTGGAGACCAGCCTGGGCAACATAGTGAGACCCCCACCTTTACAAAAAAAGTTGTGCGCTTTTAGATTAATTAATTCATTCAATATTTTTGAAACACATGTTATATGTGAGGACCTATGCTAGGCTCTGGGAATAGGTAATGGGGAACAAAAGAGATGGGGTCCCTAAACTCATAGAGCTTACAGTCTAGCAGGACTTGGAGATCATCTCCTAGTTTTTAATTTATTTTTAATTTTTTTATGTATATATCATGTATTTATTTTGTGACAGGGTCTCACGCTGTCACCCAGGCTGGTGCAGTGGCACAAACACAGCTCATTGCCTTGATGTCCCAGGCTCAAGTGATCCTCTCACCTCAGTCTCACAAGTGGCTGAGACCACAGGCACATGCCATCACGCCCTGGCTAAATGTTTTTTTAAGAGATAGGGTCTTGCTATGTTGCCCAGGCTAGTCTCAAACTCCTAGGCTCAAGGGATCCTCCTGCCTTGGCCTCCCATAGAGTTGAAATTATAGGTAAAGCTTTCTCACCTAGCTGGCCCCCTTGTTTTAATGGCCCAACTGGAAGACTTTCTTACCCCTCAGAGCGTTTTGGACCCTGCTTTAAGAATCACCACACTGGGCCAGGTGCAGTGGCTCATGTCTGTAATCCCAGCACTTTGGGAGGTTGAGGCAGGCAGTTCGCTTGAGTTCAGAAGTTCAAGACTAGCCTGGATGACATGACAAAACCCAATCTTTACAAAAAACACAAAAATTAGCTGGGTGTAGTGGTGTGCACCTTGTAGTACCAGCTACTCGGGAGGCTGAGGTAGGAGGATGGCTTGAGCCCAGGAGACAGAGGTTGAAATGAGCTGGGATCACTCCACTGCACTCCAGCCTGATGACAGAGTCAGACCCCGTCTCTAAATAAATAAATAAATAAATAAATAAATAAATAACTACACTGCTTTGTGCTCTCCTTTACTGCTCCTGTGGTGCCACCTAATAAATAGCTGAGAAGATGAAGGTGTCCAAATGGCATGTCATACCATGGCTACTGCAGTATTTATAGAGCAATCATACACTCAACAAATATACTTGAATGTTTTCTAATGAGAAGAGTTGAAGGGTAAAAAATGGATATGTTATCAAACAGCATTCCACATAACTAACATTCCTTAAAGTGCTTCTGTACCCATTACAGAAATAAAACCATATTCTTTTCTGACTTTAAAAACTCTTGGTGCCTCTTCAGGGCCTCTTTAAAGTCCAGGATTTCCTTAGCAGTGGAGCATGGAGCCTTTCTTAAGCATGAGGCTCCTGCTTCCTTCCTTGCCTGCTGTTCTTCTGTTCTCCAACTTGTACCCATTGTCCCAGCTTTCTAGAATACATTAGGGTTCTGGAACGTATCTCATGGAGTGGATTAAGCATTTGTGTTCAACAGTACATCTGTATTATCTTTACACCAGTTTAAAAGAATTAGGCACACTGACTAAGTAATAACATGAGATTTCAACGTGTATATAAAGCATAATCTTATGCCTCTTTAAAAAACACACATAAAATCACACATTTACATGTATTCAAATATGTGTATAAAGACATAGAGAAAAATCTAGAAAGATTTTTTTTTTTTTTTTTGAGACGGAGTCTCGCTCTGTTGCCGGGGCTGGAGTGCAGCGGCCGGATGGATCTCAGCTCACTGCAAGCTCCGCCTCCCGGGTTCCCACCATTCTCCTGCCTCAGCCTCCCAAGTAGCTGGGACTACAGGCGCCCGCCACCGCGCCTGGCTAGATTTTTGTATTTTTTAGTAGAGATGGGGTTTCACCGTGTTAGCCAGGATGGTCTCGATCTTCTGACCTCGTGATCCGCCCGTCTCGGCCTCCCAAAGTGCTGGGATTACCGCTTGAGCCACCGCGCCCGGCCTAGAAAGATTCTTATCAAACTGATAACAGTGTTTATAAGAAGGGAGTGAGATCAACAGCAATCAAGATAGATTTTTTTATCTGTATTTTTGAAATTTTTAAAAATTTATTTTAATCTTTTGTAGAGGTGAGTTCTCACTATATTGCACAGGATGGTCTTGAACTCCTGGGCTCAGGGGAACCTACACCTCGGCCTCCAAAACTGCTGGGATTACAAGCATGAGCCACTGTACTTGGCTGAAATTTTTTAACATACTAGTATTTGTGTAATTTAAAAAATAAACAGACCGGGCACAGTGGCTCACACCTGTAATCCCAGCACTTTGGGAGGCCGAGGCAGGTGGATCATGGGGTCAAAAGATAGAGACCATCCTGGCCAACATGGTGAAACCCCATCTCTACTAAAAACACAAAAATTAGCTGGGCATGGTGGCACATGCCTATAGTCCCAGCTACTTGGGAGGCTGAGGCAGAAGAATCCCTTGAACCCAGGAGGCAGAGATTGCAGTGAGCCGAGACTGCACCACTGCACTGCAGCCTGGTGACAGAGCAAGACTCTTTCTAAATAAATAAATAAATAAATAAAACAATGGTGAATACATGACATGATGCATTTGTCAAAAGCCATAGTCCATTACAGGACAAAGATTGAACTTTAACATATGCAAATTTTAAAAAATCATTTAGAGATCAGGGGATCCTAGAAAAGACGCAGAATCAGAGAAAAAAAAATCTATATTACAAATGTATGAATAACCTTACTGAAGCAGGTAGGTAGAAAAGGTGCTGCACTAAGTCACTTTGGAAATGACTGGAGTCTGTAAGACTAAAGGCAAAAGGAATACATAAACACTGTACTCTAGTTGATCAGGTTGTTTCCCACAGGGTTTGTAAAGGCCAACTATTTGGAAACCACTATAAAATTTGGAAACCACTATGTATACTGGAATTTACCAATTAAGCAAATGGATGGTGGATGATGGGAGCAGGTGTCTCACTGTTGGAGTATGAGGTTATAGATAAGCAGGGAGAGAAGAGGCTAGAGTGATCCATATAGTAATGGATTAGAGTTGGAGATATCAGTATGAACTCATGCTTAGTGTGATATAGGCAGAAATGTATTTATAGATATGTTCATATATATGTCAATATACACATATATATTTCCTTGCTATGTCAGCTGAGAAGGCCTAGAAGCAACAACAACTCAGTATCAGTGAGCACCCTAGTGCCCAGATCTTGGTTTCTAATACCATTCTCCAGTGAAAGGAACCAGGGCTCCTTGGGAAAATGGCTGCTTCTAGGGCTGGGGCAGGGAATACACAAGATGAGCCTGGAACACCTTGTGCCAAAAAGTATGGAAGTATTCTCATATCCAAAAAAACACCCAGAATGAGGGGATCAATGAGACAAGCAACTGAAAGAGCTCCCAGTGGCCAAAGCTGGCATAATTTAAGCAACAAAATAAATTTTAAAATAGCTTTGGATTAGAACCTAAAGTATAAGATAGATATGCATGAGTCCATATGGACATAAATAAATAATTGACTGAATAGATAGCTGGGCATGGTGGCTCACATGTGTAATCCCAGCACTTTGGGAGGCCAAGGTAGGAGGATTGCTTGAGGCCAGGAGTTTGAGAAAGCCTGGGCAACATAGCAAGACCCCCATGACTACAAAAAATTTAAAAAATTAGCCAGGCATGATGGTGTGAATCTGTAGTCCTAGCTAGTCTGGAGGCTGAGGTGAGAGGATTGCTTGAGCCCAAGAGGTCCAGGCTGCAGTTAGCTATAATCAGGGCACTGCACTCCAACTTAGGTGACAAAGCAAGACCCTGTCTCAAAAACAAAAACAAAGAAACAATAAATAGATAAATGGAGAAGAATAGACATATCTTCCATGGAGAAGAACTTCAAATAATTAAGGTAAATAGTCTACCCCCAAGGAGGTGGAGTGTAACTCCCGCTCATGTATGGACTACACACAGTGACTTCCTTCTAAAGAGAACAGTGTGGAAAGAGGATGGGGGGAGAATATCATTACAGCAGAGAAACATGACAATCACTATCTCAGCCAGGTGATGAAGTTTAACACCTCCAGTGATATGTCATGTTGATAGTATATACCCTTCATATGAAATGATGAGAATGTCACCTTATCCCTACGATCGTCCTCCTCCCAACTCATATCCCCAGTCTAATCATGAGAAAAATATCAGACAAATCTCAACTGAGAGATGTTCTATAAAATACCTGAGCATACTCCTCAAAGATAGAGTCATCAAAAATGAGGAAAGTGGCCAGGTGCGGTGGTTTATGCCTGTAATCCCAGCACTTTGGGAGACCGAGGCAGGTGGATCACCTGAGGTCAGGATTTCGAGACCGGCCTGGCCAACATAGTGAAACCCCCTCTCTATTAAATACAAAAAATTAGCCAGGCTTGGTGGCGCATGACTGTAATCCCAGCTACTTGGGAGGCTGAGGCAGGAGAAACGCTTGAACCCAGGAGTGGAGGTTGCACTGAGCCGAGATTGTGCCATTGTATACTCCAGCCTGGGCAACAAGAGTGAAACTCTGTCCAAAAAAAAAAGAAAGGAAAATCTAAGAAATTGCAACCACTAAGAAGAAAATAGGAGATGGGACAACTAAATATAGTATGGTATCTAGTCCTGGCACAATAGCTCATGCCTGTAATCCCAGCACTTTGGGAGGCTGAGGTGGGCAGATCACCTGAGGTCAGGAGTTCGAGATCTGACCAACGTGGTGAAACTCCATCTATACTAAAAATACAAAATTAGCCAGGTATGGTGGCATACGCCTATAATCCCAGCTACTTGGGAGGCTGAGGCAAAATAATTGCTTGAATCCAGGAGGTGGAGGTTGCAGTGAGCCAAAGATCGTGCCATTGCACTAGAGGCTGGGCAACACAGCAAGACTGCATCTTAAATAAATAAATAAACAAAGTATGGTATCTCAACACATTAAAAGACATTAGGTAAAAAACTAAGGAAATCTGGATCGGGTGCAGTGGTTCACGCCTATAATCCCAGCACTTTGGGAGACCAAGGTGGGTGGATCACCTGAGGTCAGGAGTTCGAGATCAGCCTGACCAACATGGAGAAACTCCATCTCTACTTAAAAAATACAAAATTAGTTGGACGTGCTGGCACATGCCTATAATCCCAGCTACTCGGGAGGCTGAGGCAGGAGAATCGCTTGAACCCAGGAGGCAGAGGTTGCAGTGAGCCAAGACTGCGCCATTGCACTCCAGCCTGGGCAACAAGAGCAAAACTCCTTCTCAAAAAAAAAAAAAAACACCTAAGGAAATCTGAATAAAGTACGGGCCTTAATTAATAATGTTGACACACCTCAGGCTAGGAGTGGTGCTCACATCTGTAATCCTAACACTTTGGGAGACCAACACGAGAAGATCACTTGAGCCTAGGAGTTCACGATCAACTTGGGCAACATAGTGAGACTCTATCTCTACATAAAAAAGCCAGGCATGATGGTGTGCACCTGTGGTCCCAGCTACTTGAGAGGCTGGGGTGGGAGGGCTGTTTGAGCCTGAGAGGTTGAGGCTGCAGTGAACCAAGATCGTACCATTGCACTACAGCCTGGGCAACAGAACAAGACCTTGCCTCAAGAAAAATAATAAAATTTTTAAAAATTAAAAAATACATTTTTAAACGTATCAATATTGATTCATTAATTGTAACGAGTGTACCATAGTAATGTGAATAACAGGGAAATGGGGTGGGGCACACAGCAACTTTCTGTACTACTGTCTTCACAATTTTTCTGTAAATCTAAAAATGTTTTAAAATTAAATTTTCACTTAAACATAAATTAATAAAACTACTTCAGTCTCACCTCTCCCCCACAAAGAACCTTTGTTGGGGACAGCAACTGTCAAGGGGGAAGGATAGAGGCAGAGAGGCATAGGCAAGCAAAAAAGAAAAAGATTGAAAGAGAAAGAGAATAATAGAGAAAGAGGAGTATGTGATTGTGTGTATACATTTATGTTAAATTATAACTATCTGTGGGGAGGTATAAGATTATAACTTTTTTTAAAAAATGGGTTCTGGAATCAGACAACCTGCATGTGAGTCTCAATTCTTCCACTAACTAGCTCTGTAAATTTCAATAGCTTATTTATTTCTTTGTATAAAATGGATAGTAATAGTGTCTACTTCATTATAGTGGCTCCAGTCGTTAGCACAGTTCCTGGCGTGTGGTAGGTGCCTAATAAAATTTGTTCAGCCCTGGTGCGGTAGTTTACACCTGTAGTCCCAGCGTCTTGGGAGGCCAAGACAGGAGGATCACTTGAGCCCAGGAGGTCAAGACCAGCCTCGGCAACACAGTGAGATCTTGTCTCTACAAAAAATAAAATTAGCTGTGAATGGTGGTACATGCCTATAGTCCCAGCTACTTGGGAGGCTGAGGCTGGAGGATGGCTTAAGCCCTGGAGGTTTAGGCTTCAGTGAGCCCTGATCACACCACTGTACTCTAGCCTGGGGGACAGAAGGAGATCCTGTCCCAGAGACAGAGAGAAAGAAAGTAGGAAGGAAGGAAGGAAGGAAAAAGAAATTTGTTCAATAATTGGTTGAGTGAATGAATGAATGAATACATAATTTATTTGGAGATTAAATAAGATTATATCATTTTAGTTTGCTAGCACAAACATTCAATAGATGTTGAGTATTACCATCCACATCCTCGGGACTCCTTCCTGCCTCTGTACCTGTGAACAGGCTACCGCTCTGCCTGGAGCACCTTCTACTTCACCTTATTTCTTAAGACTCAGGTCAAGCAAAGCCACTATAGCCAGCCTTTTTGAAGTGGTCCTTCCCCCCATTGCCTGCCTGCTTCCTTCCTATCACTGTAATGCTGCTAATGTTCATACCTAATGACGTGGGGTGTTAATGGCTTTGTTGATATATAATTCATATACCATAAAATTCATCCATTTAAGGTATACAATTCAGTGGTTTTTAGTACATATTCATAGACTTGTGCAACCATCACCACAATCAATTTAGAATATTTTCAGCCAGGCACAGTGGCTCACATCTATAATCCCAGCACTTTTGGAGGCTGAGGTAGGAGGATCACTTGAGCTCCAGAGTTCAAGACTAGTTTGGGCAACATAGTGAGACCTCATTGCTACAAAAAAATCAAACA
>NW_012113141.1:3396761-3398668 GCF_000951035.1 Colobus angolensis palliatus
CTGGGACTACAGGTGCCCGCCACCTCGCCTGGCTAGTTTTTTGTATTTTTTAGTAGAGACGGGGTTTCACCGTGTTAACCAGGATGGTCTCGATCTCCTGACCTCGTGATCCGCCCGTCTCGGCCTCCCAAAGTGCTGGAATTACAGGCTTGAGCCACCGCGCCCGGCCGATAGTTTTTTACTATGAGTAGCGCCTTACTAGTGAACCCCTTGAAGGCAAAGAGAGTGTAATTCTGGTATTCAGCTACCCCAGCTCTTATTAGCCCAGCGCCAGCATAGGGTCAACTTGCAACACATGCCTACCAGAGAACAGAAAGCCTGTCAGGTCCACATTCCGCTGCTAGTCTAGGGCCACTAGGAAGCAATACTCAGAGTACAGAGTAAGACACGTGACTCAGAGACATTCACAATACAGAGAAAAGCAGGGTCCACAGGAAAAGTTTAGTCTTCACCATGAAACCAAGAAAGTCTCTTCTTGGCGTTGTGCTCACCAAGTGCAGTCCACACCCCAGCCCCACCAGAGATCTTATTAGAAACACACATTCTCAGGTGTCACCCCATATCTAGGAGATCAGAATCTCTGGGCAGGTGGCCTAGCAATTGGCTTTAACAGCCCTCCAGGTAATTCTGATGTTTGCTGGAGTTTGAGAAGCACAGCATTACAGTATTCTTTTAAGGGTTAATTAGGCATTGTTAGGAGGAGGGGGAAAGTGCCTTTAATAAGCCAAGAGGTTTTAAAACATTTTTATTATGTTCAAAACCCTGAGATTTGGGGCACTTTCATAAACAGGTGGGCAAGCCGGTAAGAACTTTCTGCAGGGCAATTTAACACATGTCCAGATCTTTGTCAATGTGCACACTTGTTGACCCTGCAGTTCCAATTCCAGAAATTTGTCCTCAGGAAAAAAGCAAGAGATATTCTCTGAGGTTTATTTATAATGACGTTCTCTTATTGCAGCAGTATTTAAAATCAGAAGAAATTGGAAATAAATCAAAAGGCGAATCACAGGAAACTGAATACATGAAGTGTTATCTTCATTATATAATTAATTAATGTTGTATAGTATTGAATATCTTTATAAATGAAGAAGAGTCACATTTAAGTTAAAATAAAAGGTTACAAAGGTGTAAATCAATTTTCCCATTTTTAAATTTTATTTTATTTTTATGTTTTATTTGAGACAGCTCGCTCTGTTGCCCAGGCTGGAGTGCAGTGGCGTGATCTCAGCTCACTGCAACCTCTGCCTCCCAGAGTAGCTGAGGTGCAATTCTCACACCTCAGCCTCCTGAGTAGCTGGGATTACAGGCACACACACCACCACGTCTGGCTCATTTTTGTATTTTTAGTAGAGACCAGGTTTCACCATGTTGGCCAGGTTGGTCTAGAACTCCTGACCTCAAGTGATCCGCCCCCTCGGCCTCCCAAAGTGCTGGGATTACAGGCATGAGTCACTGTGCCTGGCCTGTTTTAGAAATATACACACACACACACACACACACACACACACACACACAAAGACATGCGTCTCTATCTACAATTGATTCTTGCTATTGGCAATAATTATGTCCTATAAAGTCACACCACTGCTTCCCTCTGCTGTTCCTTAGGAAAGAGAATTTGTTCAAAAAGAAGGGAGCCCAATTCTGCATACACTTTCCCCCTCAAATTCTTCCAGCAGATTTCTTTGTGGTTCCTACTGGCAGAGATTGCAGCCAGGTGTGGTGGCTCAAGTCCATAATCCCAGCACTTTGGAATGCCGAGGCAGGAGGATCCCTTGAGCCTTGGAGTTTGAGACCACCCTGAGCAATATGGAGAGACCCCACTTCTACAAAAAATAAATAAATGAATTAGGCAGGCATGGTCGTGCATGCCTGTGGTCCAAGCTATGCAGTAGGCTGAAGTGGCA
>NW_012113141.1:3402523-3410500 GCF_000951035.1 Colobus angolensis palliatus
CTGCCTCCCAGGTTCAAGCGATTCTCCTGCCTCAGCCTCCCGAGTAGCTGGGACTACAGGTGCGTACTACCACACCCAGCTAATTCTTGTATTATATTTAATAGAGACGGGGTTTCACCATGTTGGCCAGGATGGTCTTGATTTCTTGACTTCATGATCCTCTCACCTCAGCCTCCCAAAGTGCTGGGATTACAAGTGTGAGCCACCGCCCCGGCTATTCATTTGTTTTTATTTTTTTCTTTATTTTTGTCTGACTGAGTGAATTTGGAGAACTGGTCTTTGGGCTCTGAGATTCTTTCCTCAGCTTGGTCTATTCTGGTGTTAATACTTGCAATTCTATTATGAAATTCTTTTTAAACTTTTTTTTTTATTTCCACAGGTTATTGGGGAACAGGTGGTGTTTAGTTACATGAGTAAGTTCTTAAGTGGTGATTTGTGAGATTTTGGTGCACCCGTCACCTGAGCAGTGTACACTGCATCCAATTTGTAGTCTTTTATCCCTCGACTCCCTCCCACTCTTTACTTCCTGAGTTCCCAAAGTCCATTGTGTCATTCTTATGCTTTTGCATCCTTATAGCTTAGCTCCCACTTATGAGTGAGAACATACAATGTTTGGTTTGGAAAACAAATTTCTTACGCCAACAAAAATAAATCACTTAGATACTACACATCACAATGACTGAGGCATCGTTTAAAAATAAAAGCACTTACAAAAGGAACAAGAATGTGACCCTTGTTTGGAAACAGGGTCATTGCAGATGTAATTAGTTAAGATAAGGTCATGCTGAGCCAGGCATGGTGGCTCACACGTGTAATCCCAGCACTCTGGGAGGCCAAGGTGGGTGGATCACTTGAGCCCAGGAGTTCAAGACCAGCCTGGCCAATATGGTGAAACCCCATCTCTACTACAAATTCAAAAATTAGCAGGGCATGGTGTCGGGCGCCTGTAATCCCAGGTACTCGGGAGGCTGAGGCAGGAGAATTGCTTGAATCCAGGAGGCGGAGGTTGCAGTGAGCCGAGACTGTACCACTGCACTCCAGCCTGGGCCACAGACAAGACGCTGTCTAAAAAAATAAAAAAGTCACACTGGAGTAGGATGGACCCCTAATCCAGTATTTCTGGTGTCCTTATACAGAAGAGAAATTTAGACACTAACAGGCACACAGAGAAATATCATGTAAAGACTGGAGTTCTGCTGCCACAATCCAGGAACCACCAGGAGGTAGGAGAGGCCTGGAACAGACCCTTCCCCAGTCCCTTCAGAGGGAACACAGCCATGTCAGCACCTTGATCTCTGACTTCTAGCCTTCAGAACTATGAGACAATACATTTCTGTTGTTTAATGCAATTGTTTGCCACTTTGTTATGGCAGCACTAGCAAACAAATACATGAGTATTATACATTTCCTTGCTTTAACAGAGGAGTGACAGCTTTCTACAGAGGATCTTGCACAGAAGTATTGCTAATATTTCCTCCTGCACTATTCCATCCTCTTTCCTTTCCATAATATGAGTAATTCCTATCTAGCAGGCCAATACATGTGAGGTCTCTCACATTATATAACTGTCATTAGAAAACTGATTTCTTACCCCTACAAAATTGAATCATTTTATAAATCACATATTACAATGACTGAGACATCATTTAAAAATAGAAGCACTTACAAAAGGAATAAGAAAAATATTATTAAAATCCAGGCTGGGCATGGTGGCTCACGCTTGCAATCCCAGCACTTTGGGAGGCCAAGGCCAGCAGATCACTTGAGGTCAGGAGCTTGAGACCAGCCTGGCCAACATGGTGAAACCCCATCTCTACTAAAAATACAAAAAATTAACCAGGCATGGTGGCACATGCCTGTAATCCCAGCTACTCAGGAGGTGGAGGCAGGAGAATCACTTGAAACCAGGAGGTGGAAGTTTCACTGAACCGAGATGGTACCATTGCACTCTAGCCTGGGTGACAGAGCGAGACTCTATCTCAAAAAAAAAAAAAAAAGAGATTGCCCACTGTGACTGAGCACTAGACTAGGACCCTGAGGGTGCCCGAGGACTTGTTCTACTTTCTGTAATAATAACCTTAACTTTCTAACCCTGCACACTATCCCCATGGCAGGAACTGTGGAGGCAAAGCCACAGCAGGACACAGCAGGACATCATGAGGTCCCACCTCGCCCTGTCACATCCTCTGACAGAAGCTATGAATACATCCTGACATGGTGAAGGGTCGTGACCAGTCTTTGTGGTCTGCAATTTCAGAATCATGCAAATATGGCTTTGAACTTTAATATCAGTGTCCCAGTCACCCACCTTGTCCAGTTCAGTGATAGAGAAGGTTTTTTTTTCCCCACTGCATCCTGCCCCACTGGACTATATCAAAATCGTGGGGATGTGACATCTTCCACATTAAAACACATGCACAAGGTAGGAGCCTACTGTCTTGTTATCCAGAATGAGGAAACTGAGTGCCAGAGAAGTGAAAAGACCTGCCTGATGTCACAAAGGAGCCAGGGCCCGCATGTAGGTCTTAGGACTCCCAGCACAGAGTTCTTCCCCAGAGTGTTCTCAACTTCAACTCCAGGAGTCTGGTGGCACAGTCATGACATGGCAGCCACCAATAGCAACTTGCCTTCAAATAGCACATTTTTCCTTCAAAACTCACGGAAAACTGGCATTTATAATTGTAGGCTATGGCCGGGCGCAGTGGCTCATGACTGTAATCTGAGCATTTTAGGAGGCTGAGGCAGGTGGTTCATGAGGTCAGGAGCTGGAGACCAGCCTGGCCAACACGGTGAAACTCCGTCTCTACTAAAAACACAAAAAAGTAGCCGGGCATGGTGGCAGGTGCCTGTAGTCTCAGCTACTTGGGAGGCTGAGGCAGGAGAACTGCTCGAACTTGGGAGGCAGAGGTTGCAGTGAATGGAAATCATGCCACTGCACTCCAGCCTGGGCAACAGAGTGAGACTCCATCTGAAAAAAAACTTTTTAAATTTTTTTACATAATAAAATTGTAGCCTATGAAGAAACTTGTCATTATTCACTCCCCAGTAAAATAAAAGCCCCAGGGCTTTGCATGGTGTCTACCCTGTGGCTTCAGTCTCCTTTGGCACATACTCTGTGTCCCCGTGGGGTGTAGAAACTCCAGTGTGGAAAGCCACGTGAAATGCCCATGCAGAAGCTCTCTGTGGAATCAGGCAGTCACTAGGCTGCTGACTTTGTCATCTTGACAGGACTGCACAAAAAGGCAGTCCTGTTTGAAAAGCCATTCGAGAAGCAATCGGAAGGTTATTAACCGAGTTCCTGCTATGGGCGGTGTGGGATGACAGGGGCATAAACATGACTGTAACATGGCCCCTGCTTGTGAGGAGCTGGCAGACTAGTCAGGGATCCAAGTTCTGAAGTCACAATCCACTTTCATGAGGACAGACAGAGAAGCAAGGAAATGGACTTGAATGTGCAGGAACGGGGCCCAGCACCTCTGCCTGTCTCAACAGGGAAGGACAGGAGGACAGGCCCTAGGAGGAGGGCTCCGGTGCGTGGGGGCAGTGACAAGGAGCCACATGTCACATTTGAACATCCACACTATGAAGAGTGACAAGGCTGCTTGAAGCCAGAGAAATGTTGGAGCTGGAAGAGGGCTTCCAGGGGACTTGGGTCAACCTCTTCTTTTGCAGGCGTGGAAGTCATGCGCTGAAGATGACCCAGCTATTAAGCCAGCATCACATGGCTTGCTGGGTGAACAACACAAAGAAGAAGAAGACTAACTTGTCTCTGTGCAAGTGCCATGGGGCTAGCATCTGCATTTCCAGCCCCTAGCCTAGTGCCAGGCCCAAACAAGGAACTCAGAGACCTCGGGTCAGGGCGCAACCTTCCCGGAGCCACGTTCGTCATAGTAACACTCAGCTCAGGGTTGCTAAGTGAATTCAACAGGTCCAAGTGAGTAAAGCCTATAGCACAGGGCCTGCATTTAGGAAGTGCTCATAATTGGGAGCTATTATTGTTGTTGCTTTTGCTGTGAGTAGATGTTTGCTGGATGATCTCACACTAATTCTATTAAACCCCACTGAGAAATCTTTTGCTGATCTCTAGCATTTATTACAAGAGCAGTGGTTTCCAACATCAGGGTCCTGGTTGAAAAGTGGATTTTAGGCTGGGCGCCATGGCTTATGCCTGTAATCCCAGCACTTTGGGAGCCCGAGGCAGGAGGATCACTTAAGGTCAGTAGTTCAAGGCCAGCCTGGCCAACATGGTGAAACCTCATCTCTACTAAAAGTACAAAAAATTAGCTGGGCGTGGTGGTGTGCGCATGTAGGCTCAGCTACTTGGGAGCCTGAGGTGGGAGAATCACTTGAACCTGGGAGGTAGAGGTTGCAGTGAGCTGATATCGTGCCATTGCACTTCAGCCCGGGTGACAGAGTGAGACTGTCTCAAAAAAAAAAAAAAAAAAAAAAAGTGGATTTTAGGGCCCAGACCGTCCCTGTTCTGATTCATTTGACTTTAAAAAACAAACAAACAAAAAAAAACCCAACAACTCTGGTGGTTCAGGCACCACTTGGAGAAAGTCTACCTTAGAGAGCTGGCAGCCCTTCTATCACTGGGTGTGCTGAGCACCATTCATCAGTGTTCTCCTCCTACTTCATCTGATTTTTTTTTTTTAAATAAAATCAGGCATACTGCATATGCTTTTAGAAAAATAATTCCAAGAGTACAGAAGCTTTTAAAGAAGAAGAAAACTCTCTGACCTTATCTATTCCTTGCTTCCTCCACAGTCCCACTCCCCAGAGGTAATCATAGTTAACTGTGGTTTTAGATTTTCTTAACTGTGGTTTGGATTTGGATTTTCATTGTCTGGGCTTGTAGAAGCGTATCTATTGATATACGTCTTTCCTCCAAACGCTCCGTTTGTAAAAAACACAAATAGGATCATATGATAGAGCAGGGATTGGAAAACGTTTTCTGCAAACAGACAAATAGTAAATATTTTTGGCTTTTGGGGCCATATGGTCACTGTTCTAACTACTGAACACTTCATTGTAGATGGAAGGCAGCCACAGACAATTTGCAAATGAAAAGATGTTGGCTATGTTCCAATAAAATTCTACTTACAAAACAGGCAGCAGGCTGGATTTGGCCCACAAGTCACAGTTTACCACTATAGAGTATTACAATTTTCTCTCCTCACTTACATATTTTGAACATCTTTTCCATATCAGTCCATGCAGTGACCTCACTCTTTAAGTGCTCTGGGTATGGGTAACAGATTTAGCCATTCCTCTATGGGGCAGGTAGCTACTTTTCCAGATTTTGCTATTATAAACAAAGCTGCTGTATACTATGTGTTTGGTTAACTGTTCTGCAGAATGTATTCTTAGAATTGCTGAGTCAAATGTTAAGTATGAACTTAAATTTTTGATAGATATTGCCAAATTGCTCTCAGACTTCTTTTTAAGTTCAGATTGCCACATAACCTTGTGATTCTCATTGCTTAAACTTATTCCTGGGAAGTATTTCCTGTTAATTTAAAGGTTTTGTAATAATTAGGGAAAGATGTCAAAGATCGACAGAGGCAGCAATGAACTATATAGCAATTGATTCAAATTTATAACTCATAAAAACTTTTCCACCATGGCAATTTGCACAACATTCTTATTAATGCAAAAGCAAATTCCTTTTTGCCTTGAGACTCCCAGGAAGCAGTAGGAGCAGCTTTTTCTAAATGTAAAGAACGTTATGTGTAAAAGCACAAGTTAGGCCCTTGTAGAGCAAATATGCTTATCAGATTGAACATAATTGCCATCAGAGCAGCAGCACATGTAGGCCTGGGCTCAGTGGTGAATGATTTGGGTTCTCATTCAGACCCTTTACATAACCAGGCCAAGGCATCAGGTTTCCCTATCTGGGGGAAAAAATGCATTGATCACACTAAGAGTTGTTGAAATCACAACTATAAACAACCAGCCTTCAATGAACACCCACAATGACATGGACAATGGGCAAGCTCCTTCACATATGTTCCCTCCAATGCTGTGACACAGATGGGAAAACTAAAGCCCAGACATGTTAAGTACCCACTAATAATGATTATGAAAGCAGACAAATAACATAAAGCTAGTAGGAAAATCCCTGGTCTCAAGGTCAGATGACCTGGGTCCACGTCCTGCTTCAGCCACTTACTGACTTTGCATAAATTTAAGTGACTTTGGCTAAATTACTTAGGTTCTCTGCATCTTTTTCTTATTACAAAAAAAAAAAAAAGAGAGAGAGACTGGGTGTGGTAGCTCACACCTGTAAACCCAGCACTTTGAGAGGCTGAGGTGGGAGGATCACTTGAGTCCAGGAGTTTGAGGTTTGAGACCAGCCTGGGCAATATAGTAAGACCCCCATCTCTACAAAACAATTTAAAATTTAGCCAGCCATGGTGGCACATGCCTGTAGTCCTAGCTATTCAGGAGACTGAGGTGGGAGGATTGCTTGAGCCCAGGAGTTCAAGGCTGCAATGAGCTATGATTATACTACTGCACTCCAGCCTGGCCAACAGAGCAAAACCCTGTCTAATTAACAAATAAATAAGATGAGCTTATTTCTCTGTGGGTTAAATGAGATGTGTCAAAATACCCGGCACTCTCATGGTTATTTCCTTTACTCCACGATAAGACTGCACTTCCCTACCATCTTGAGGTCAGGCATGGTCATTCGGCTTGCTCTAGCCAATGAAATGTCTGTGATGTGGTCACTTCTGGGCAGAAGCACCTAATTACCAGTGCAAGACTCCACCACTTTCTTCCTCCGAGAGGCTGATCGACATGAGAAAGCACATGTTAACACGGAGGCGCGATGCTAAGCTATCGTAGGGGAACAGCTGCCCACAAGCAGAGCCGACTGTGTGTGAGTGAGGAATCAACTTTTGTTTCCTTAAGCCATTGAGACTGGGGGGGACCACTGGGTGTAACCAAGCCCATCCTACTGTCAGGGTGACCTCGTCTGTCTTGCTCAACACTATATCCCCAGTGTCTAAAACAGTGCCCAGCAAACTCAAATCTCAAGAAGTGTTCCTAAGAGGGCTGTTCCAGGAATTAAGATTTCTTTTGGCTCTAGTACCCAGATAACTTTTATATAGCGTGGATGATGAAAAAGAGAATTTTCCAAACACCAAAGCTTCTCTTTGAGAGTTCTGTGTTGTGTCCCACAAAAATTCATGTTGAAGTCCTAATCCCCAGCACCTCAGAATGTGAGGTGTTTGTGACCTTTTTTTTTTTGAAACAGAGTCTCACTGTTGTCACCTATGCTGGAGTGCAATGGCGCAATCTCGGCTCACTGTAACCTCCACCTACTGAGTTCAAGTGATTCTCCTGCCTCAGTCTCCTGAGTAGCTGGGATTACCCGTGCCTGCCACCATGCCCGGCTAATGTTTTTGTATTTTTAGTAGAAACAGAGTTTCACGATGTTAGTCAGGGTGGTCTTGAACTCCTGACCTCAGGTGATCTGCCCGCCTCAGCCTCCCAAAGTGCTGGGATGACAGGCGTGAGCCACCGCACCTGGCCTGTGACCCTCTTTTGGAAAACGAATTTCTTGTCTTTAAGGATGCTGAATATAGGCCCCCAATCTCTTCTGCCTTGTAGGGCTTCTGCTGAAAAGTTCACTGTTAGCCTGATGAGGTTCCCTTTGTAGGCGACTTCTCCCTTCTCTCTAGCTGCCTTTAATATTTTTTCTTTCATGTCAACCTTGGAGAAGTTGAGAACTTGGAGATTCTGAGGACTATGTGTTTTGGGGATGGTCTTGTATAATATCTCACAAGGATTCTTTGCATTTCCTGAGTTTGAATGTTGGCTTCTCTAGGGAGGTTGGGGAAATTTTTGTAGATGATATCCTCAAATGTTTTCCAAGTTGCTTCCTTTCTCACCCTCTCTTTCAGGGATGCCAATGAGTCATAGATTTGGTCTCTTTACAAAATCCCATATTTCTCAGAGGTTTTGTTCATT
>NW_012113141.1:3411224-3415212 GCF_000951035.1 Colobus angolensis palliatus
GAGCCAAGATTGCACCACTGCACTCCAGCCTGGGTGACAGAATGAAACCCCATCTGAAAAAAAAAAAAAATCCGAATGTGGATTGGGCACAGTGGCTGACAAACTTTGGGAGGCTTAGGCAGGAAGATTGCTTAAGCCTAGGAGTTCAAGACCAGCCTGGGCCACATGGTGAAACCCCACTTCTATACAAAATAGCTGGAGGTGGTGGCACGTGTCTGTAGTCCCAGCTTTTCAGGAGGCTGAAGCAGAAGGGTTGATTGAGTCAAGGAGGTTGAGGCTGTAGTGAGCTGCAATCGTGCCACTGTACCCCAGCCCAGGTAACAGAGTGAGTCTCAAAAAAAAAAAATTGAATGTTAGTGACAAGATGCATAGATTTGTTTTTCCCTGCTTCTCCATGCTAAGCACACTATAAACCCTGGAAATGGTAAGAGAGATGACCAAAGAACTCTGAAAGGTGGTAAGAGGGCAAACTGGTTTGGGATCCCAGGATCACAGGCACAGCACACAGCAAGGCACATGCATCCTGTCACCCAGCCTCCTGACCCTCAACCTAGCAACAGAGGGCTCATTCCTTCCCTGGATCAAATAGGGTCTGTTCCGGTGAGGCTGACACCACTGGCAAGGGAGATCAACTGGGAGCCGAGCCAGAAACACTCAACCAGGGGAGGGACTCTCCTCCCTGCAAGCCCTGAGACACCTTTTCCACCAAGAGCTACAGAGGCAGGCAGGTGGGCAGGCTGAGCCTGAAGGAAAGACCGAGCTATAGCAAGTGGCCTAAAGCTTCAGGAAGCTTCTTAATTCCTGCGGCTCAAGACTCTCTCCGCAACTCAGACATTAGAGCAGCAGGGGTCGGGGACCAGTTGGGGGACACCCCCTTCCACCACCAAGAGACAACAATGAGCCACTTCAGGCACCACCAGCAGGAACAAACAAGAGCCCAGCAGCACTGGATAAACCATGCAGAGCAAGATAACACTGCAAAGCTGCTGAAAATCAAACCGCCATTGGAACCACAGACCACAACTGTAGACCAAGACCCACGTGCCAAAGCTAAACAGGGTGATGCCTGCTAAAACAAAAGATTTAAATAGGACCTACAGTCTCCCAACCTAACAGACAAAATGTCTCCAATATTATTGACAACCACCCATCATACTAAGAACCAAGAAAATCACAATTCATATGAGAAAGAGCAAACAACAGATGCCAACACTGAGGTGAATCCTGATATGGATTTTAAAGCAACTGTCTTAAAAGTGCACTGTCAATTAGAAATTCGGTAGAAACAAATTAAAATTTAGAAAATCCCTGGCCAGGCGTGGTGGCTAACACCTGTAATCCCAGCACTTTGGGAGGCCAAGGTGGGCAGATCACTTGAGGTTGGGAGTTCGAGACCGGCCTGACCAATGTGGAGGAACCCCGTCTCTACTAAAAATACAAAATTAGCCAGGCATGGTGGCACATGCCTGTAATCCCAGCTACTCGGAGGCTTAGGCAGGAGAATCGCTTGAACCCCGGAGGCAGAAGTTGCAGTGAGCTGATATCGTGCCATTGTACTCCAGCCTGGGCAACAAGAATGAAACTCTGTCTCTAAATAAATAAATAAAAAGAAAATCCCCAAAAATAGAAGTTAGGTGACAGAGGATAGAATCAATGAACATAAGGACATAACAGAACTCAGCCAGGTGAAAAAGAAAAAGAACAGAAGCTCCTGACCCAAGGGACAATAACAAAAGATCTAACATTCATATCAGAGTCCCAGAAATAGAGCAGAAAGTAGGACAGAAAGAGTATTTGAAGCTAGGCACGGTGGCTCGTTCCTGTAATCCCAGCACTTTGGGAGGCCTAGTCAGGCTGATCACCTGAGGTCAAGAGTTCAAGACCAGCCTGGCCAACATGGCAAAACCCCCTCTCTACTAAAAATACAAAGATGAGCCAGATGTGGTCGTGCATGCCTGTAATCCCAGCTACTCAGGAGGCTGAGGTGGGAGGATCACTTGAGCCCAGAGGACCAGGCTTCAGTGAGCCAAGATTGTACCACTGCACTCCAGCCTGGATGACAAAGTGAGACTCTGCCTCAAAAAAAAAAAAAAAAAATTTGAAGTGGCTAAAAATCCCCCAAATTTGGTGAAAGACACAAAACTACAGATCCAAGATGATGAGCAAATCTCACAGGATAAAGTACTAACATATCCATAATTACCTCTGCCCTGGCCAAGGAACCTCAGATCTTCAGTTTCTCAGAGACCACGGCTGGGGTCATAAGCTTATAGTTGGGATCTTCCTTATAGGTTGTCATAGGTAGGTTTGTCAAACAAGACTAGGTTACTGAGCTTGTCTCGAACTTTGCCGCTGGACTACTTTTCAGCCTTGGCCCCAGATCTCTTCACTGGGTCTTTGTCTTTCTTTGTTGACTTTCCGGCATCTTTCTTCTTCTGTGGTCCTTGGGAGGCATTGCAAAGCTCAGAGAGCAGTGGTGACCACTGCAGCTTTGCTGAGATGTTGGACTAAAAGGAAGTACTGTTCAGGAAAGGGCCAGAAGCCTCCCGCCACTGTGAGTAATTCCGGGGCAAAGGAGGCAGTGTAGATTAAAAAAAAAAAAAAAAGTGACACCTTTATGCTGCTTATAAGAAACTCACTTCAAATTCAACATAAATAGGTTGAAAGTAAAAGAATAGAACAAAATATACCATGCAAACATTAGTTTTTTTTTTTTTAATGCAGGAGTAGCTATAGTAATATCTGATAAAGTAGACTTCAGAGCAAAGAAAATTACTAGTGACAAAGAGGGACATATGTAATAACAGAAAGTTCAATCCACCAGAATATATAGGATCCTAAAGTGTACTCACCAAATAACAGAGCCTTAAAATATATTAAACAAAAACTGATAGAGCTAAAAGTTCAAATGCCTTTACGGTTATAATCGGGGAATTCAATACCTCCATTTCTGTAATTGATACAACTACTAGAGAGAAAATCAGCAAGGGTATAGAAGATCAGAACAACACATAAACCAACAGGATCTCACTGACATAAACAGAACACTCCACCCAACAATAACAAAATACATGCACCCATGAAACACTCTGGACAGACCATCAAACAACCTCAATAAAAGAATCAAAATGATAGTGTGTTCTCTGACCATAATGGAGCCAAACTAGAAATGAGTAGCAGAAACACATTAGGAGATGTCTAAACACACGACTAAAATTGAACTGTCGATTTAATGCAATGCCTATTAAAATCCCAGTAAGATTTTTTACAGGCATAGACAATAGACATAGCCAAAACTTATTCTAAAATACATATGAAGAGGCACAGGCCCTAGTTAGATAATCTTGACAAAGAAGAAAAAAGTGGGAGGAATCTCTCTATTCGAGTTTAAGGCTTACCATGTAATTACAGTCATCAAGACAGTGTGGTATAGGCAGAGGGTCAGACATACAGATCAATGGAACAGAACAGAGGACCCAGAAATAGGCCCACACAAATATGCTCAATGGATATTTGACAAGCGTGCAAACCAATTCCGTGGAAGAATAAGCTTTCAAAAAAATGGCACTGGAGCAACTGGACATCCATAGGAAAAAATGAATCTAGACCTAAACCATAAACCTTGTATAAAAATAAACGCAAAATGAATCATAGGCTTAAATGTAAGCTATAAAACTTTTAGAGAAAAACACAGGAGAAAATGTTTGCGATCTACGGCTAGGAAGAGTTCTAACTTGATACTTAAAGCATGATCCATAAAAGGAAAATGTAGTAAGATGGTCTTTTTAAAAATTAAAAGATTTTGCTCTGTGAAACAGCATGTGAAAAAAATGAAAGAACAAGTTACAGACTGGGAAAAAATATTTGCAAACCAAAACTTAACAGTTAAAAAAGCAACTATAGCTGGGCGCGGTGGCTCACGCCTGTAATCCCAGCACTTTGGGAGGCCGAGGTGGGCGGACCACGAGGTCAGGAGATCGAGACCATC
>NW_012113141.1:3415893-3432654 GCF_000951035.1 Colobus angolensis palliatus
AAAAGAAAAAGAAAAAAAAAAAGACAAACCAAAGGCTGGCAAGGATGTGGAAAAATTGAACCACTCTAACATTGCTGTTGGGAATGTAAAATTGGACCATAACTCTAGAAAATTTGGTACCTTCTGAAAAAATATGCATCTATCATGTGACTCAGCAATTACACTGCTAGAGATCTGAGAGAAATGAAAATGTTTTATGTCGACATGAAAACATGTACAAAAATGTTCACTGCGGCTGTATTTGTAATGGCCAAACACTGGATCAGTCCAGACATCCTTCAACAGGTAAAACATATACATATCATGGAAAGTACTCAGCAATAAAAACGAATGAATAAAAAGAATGAAACATTGATATACGCGGCAACTTGAAGGAATACCAGGAAATTACACTGAGTGAAAAGCCAATCCCAAAAGGTTACCTACTGTATGATTCCATTTATATAATATTCTTGAAATGACAAAATCATAGAAAGATGGAGGACAGATTAGTGGTTGCCAGGGGTTAAGGATGGTGGTGTGGGGAAGACAGGAGGGAGGTGGGTGTGGCTATAAAAGGGCAACATGAGAGATCTTGTGGTGTCGAAACTGCTCAGTATCTTATAGGACACATAAGCTTACACAGGTGATTAAACGATAGAATTGTAAATTATATAGAATACATCATAGAAATATTCATTAATACAAGTGAAACTAGGAAGTTTGAATACGATTGGTAGATTATATCAAAGTCAATGTCCTGGTTGTTATACTATAGTTCTACAAAATGTTACTTTTAGGGGAAACAGGGTAAGGTGTACAGAATTATTTGAATTATCTCTGAATTATTTTTAGAACTACATGTGAATCTATATTCACTCCAGCCTGGGTGACAGAGTGAGACCCTGTCTCAAAAAAAAAAAAAAAAACTGAATGTATGCTACATGCCATTACATGAATAATGTCTGTTTCACAGATGAGGGAACTGAAGTTGAGTGGTTGGTAACTGACTTAAGATTACAGAGCTAGTAAGAAGACCGGCTGGCATTCAAACTCTGGTTTGTTCAGCTGATAACTTAGAATATAATGTAAATGACTTAAGGGTTCAATTAGTTGACTGAAGAAGTAAAAAAATATATATTAATATATAACTTCAAAGGGTGAGCAACATTGTGCTTTCAGCTAATGTGATATAAATTTAAAAGCTTTTGCTTTAGAATGGTATGCTAGGACTTAGGTACTAGAGCATAGTATCAAGAGTACTATAAATATAAGGGGTTTCTTTTTTTGTCTAATAATTATACATTTGAATTATAAGATTATCAACAGAAAACAAACACCAAAAAGTACCCATACCTACTTAATGTTGGCTTCAGATTAAAATAAAAATATCCTAAACCAAGTTTCAGCAAAATAATTTTATTTCCTAACATATGGTAACATACACATCCAATATGTGCTCCCCTTGCACATCTATTCACAAATGACTTTCAAATGACAACTGCTTTGATATTTAAGCATGTGTTAAAAGTTATCTTAGTTGAGATTTGAAAAATGCTTTAGATGGATAACATTCTGAGTATACTGGATTGGTCACAGCAGAATTTACTTTAGTTAGATGAGTTCTACAAATTTAAAGCTTTGAAAAGCTACTACTTTTACATCTAATACATCCAGATGAATACGATGCAGCAACATCAGCTTGTATTCCGGAGAAATCTCATTAGTTTTTCTGGTGATGGAACCACTTATCCACTGTATTCAGAGAAAAGAAAAACAAATTAGAATTCCTGCTAAGAATCAAAATTACACCTAACATATAACAAAGACTAATATACTTGCTTTAATGAATTCTACTATGAATTACTTGAAAATCAATGGACATACATACAAAATTTCTCTACAGCACATGCAGGTGTTTTCTTTTGGGCTTCCTTATACTTCATGCTAATTGTATAGTGTGATTTTCAAACTTTTTTTTTTTTTTGAGACAAGGTCTCACTCTCTTGCCCAGAATGGAGTGCAGTAGCAGCAATCATGGCTTACTGCAACCTCCATCTTCCAGATTCAAGCAATTCCCGTGCCTCAGTCTCCCTAGCAGCTGGCATTATAGACATGTGCCAGCTAATTTTTGTATTTTTTTGTAGAGACAGGGTTTCTCCATGTTGGCCAGGCTAGTCTAGAACTCCTGGGCTCAAGTGATCTGCCCACGTCAGCCTCCCAAAGTGATGGGATTACAGGCATGAGCCATCACACCCAGCCTTCAAATTTGTTTTTTTTAAGAGGCAGAATCATTTTCTTACCAGAAAAATCTTACAGAGAATTCTGACATCTAAGGAGGAGAGAACTGTTTTCTGGGTGAAGCAGCCTGTGGCTAGATGGGAATGTGGAGATCAGCCCACTCAAGGTCCCCTCCAGAGTCCAGCAGGCACCTCCACGGAACTCAGAGGGGCACAGTGGGTCATGGTTTGGAAACTGCTATGATACAGCGTGGCACTAAAGGTGATATGTAGCAGCTCATTTTCCTTCCCATGCACACTACAGAATTCTAAAAACATTTCTCACTCTCTTCCCTCTCTTCCTGTGTATGTGATATGTTAAAAATATGTATGTGGCTGGGTGCAGTGGCTCACGCCTGTAATCCTAGCATTTTGGGAGGACAAGGTGGGTGGATCGCTAGCCTGGGTGACATGGCAAAACCCTGCCTGATTAGTGTTCAAGACCAGCCTGGTTTGAGACCAGCTTGGGCAACATGGTGAAACCCTATCTCTACAAAATATTAAAAAATTAGACAGGTATGGTGGCACGTGTCTCCAGTCCCAGCTATTTGGGAGGCTGAGATAAGAGAATCACTTTAACCTGAGGAGGTTGTGGGTACAGTGAGCTGTGATCACGCCCCTGCACTCCAGCCTGGGTGACAGAGTGACAGCCTGGGTGACTCTGTGTCAAAAAACAAGCCAGGTTCAGAAAGACAAATACCACATGATCTCATTTATATGTGGAATATAAAAAAGGTGAATTCATAGAGGTAGAGAGTAGAATGGTGGTTGCCAGGAGCTGAAGGATGGGGAAAGGGCAGGCGATGGTCAAAGGGTGCCAAGTTTTAGTTAGACAGAAGGAATAAGCTTTAGTGATCTATTGCACAGAACGATGACTGTAATGTCTATTTCAAAATTGCTAAGAGTAGATTTCAAATGTTTTCACCACACACCAAATAATGATTAAGTATGTGAGGTAATGATTTCTTAATTAGCTGGATTTAACCATTCCACATTGTAAACATATATCAAAACATCACACTGTATGCCATAAGTATATATAATTATCATTTGTCAACTAAAAATAAAAGTAACATAATTTTTCCATACATCTGTGTAATTTTTAATGAAATTTTACTGGAATAGAAATCTTACCGTCTGTTGGTACTGTGCAAGCAGATTCACAGGGTGGTGGTAACTAAAATATAAAATATTAAAATCTATTAGTCTAATCTCATTTTTTAAAAAGCTAAAAAGGTATACTGACAAAAATTTAAGAGAATCTGGACTATCCCAAATTGTAGGATCTAAACGTAATTTGTAATATATAGGAATAACAGAAAGTTTGCTCTACTGCTGAGATGCTAACAAATTCAAGCCTCTTGGATGGTGCAGTGGCTCACACCCATGATCCCAGCACTTTGGGAGGCCGAGGTGGGTGGATCACAAGGTCAGGATTTCAAGACCAGCCTGGTCAACATGGTGAAACCCCATCTCTACTAAAAATAAAATTATCTGGGCGTGGTGGCAGGCGCCTATAATCCCAGCTGCTCAGGAGGCTGAGGCAGAGAACTGCTTGAACCTGGGAGGTGGAGGTTGCAGTGAGCCGAGATTGCGCCACTGCACTCCAGCCTGGAGACAGAGCAAGACTTTGTCACAAAAAGAAAAGAGAAGAGAAGAGAGAAGGAACGAAGGTAAACAAACTGAGCTTGAATGCTTTGTAACTCTCACTGAAATAGCTGAGAAATGTGAATTAAAATGAGAAACATATCTTTCTTAATTGGAAAACTTAATGAAACAAACAAAAAAAACCCAGTTCCTGTAGTGCTGGTGAGACATCTGAAACAGACACTTCTGGCAGGAGTCCTGGTTCAATCTTTCTGAAAAATAATTCTGTAAAATGTATCCAAAACCTTTTAAAAAGCTCATAGGTCTTGATAGAGAAATTCCACCTCTAAGAACCCAATCCAAGACTGAAATGGTAATTTACAAAAGTGTTTACCATATACTATTTCACCATTAATAACAGTGAAAAATTGCAAGTAACTAAAATGTCCAATAATAAGAAATGATTAAAAATAGTTTATCCTTCTTTGCAGGGGATTTAAAAATAAAAAATAAAAAGGTTTATCCATAAAACACATTATACAGAGATGGAATACTATATTATTAAAATATGATATTTCTAGACTGGGCATCGTGGCTCACATCTGTAGTCTAAGCGCTTTTGGAGGCTGAGGTGTGAGAGGATCACTTGAAGCCAGGAGGTCAAGATCAGTCTGGACAACATAGCAAGACACTGTCTCTACAACAAATTTAAAAATCATCTGGGAGTTGTGATTTGTGCCTGTAGTCCCCAGCTACTTGGGAGGCTGAGACAGAAGGATCACTTCTTTGAGGTTACAGTGAGCTATTACAGTAACATCGCACTTCAGCCTGGGTGAGAGACCCTGTCTCTAAAAAAAAAATTATAGTTTTAATGACATGAGGAAATGCCTATTATATAGTGTTAAATTTTAAAAATCATAAGACAAGCCGTATATATAATACAATCCTAATTTGTTTTGTTTTTTTAGCCCACTTTAGTCTAAAATATGGATCATATTTTAAAAATACTTTTTTTGTTTATCCATAGTTCAAGTTTTCCTATATATTAATCATTATAGTATTAACATAATACATGCCCAATTAGAAATATTCCATCAAGGCCGGGCATGGTGGCTTACGCCTGTAATCCCACCACTTTGGGAGGCCAAGGCGGGTGGATCACGAAGTCAGGAGTTCGAGACTAGCCTGGTTAACATGGCAAAACCCCGTCTCTACTAAAAATACAAAAATTAGCCGGGCATGGTGGCATGCACCTGTAATCCCAGCTACTCGGGAGGCTGAGGCAGGAGAAACGCTTGAACCCAGGAGGCAGAGGTGGCAGTGAGCTGAGATAACACCATTGCACACCAGCCTGGGCAACAAGATCAAGACTCTGTCTCAAACAACAACAACAAAAAAGAAATACTCCATCAAAATGAAAAATGAATCATCTTTGCTTACCTGTTATTTAACATACACTAAGACCATTTTCATAGAAATCGTTAAGATACCAAAAAATAGAGAAGTTAACTTAAAAGCCAAATCTTTTTCCTTTTTTTTTTTTCCTTTTGCTCAGTTGCCCCAGCTGGAGTGCAGTGAGGCAATCACAACTCACTGCAGCCTTGATCTCCAAGGCTCAAGTGATCTTCCCACCTCAGCACTGCTACAGGCAAGCGCCACCAGGCCTGGCTAGTTTTTTTAATTTTTAGTAGAGACGAGGTCTCGCTATGTTGCCCCCACCAGTCTCCAGTTCCTGAGTTCAAGTGATCCTCCTGCCTCAGCCTCCTGAAGTGCTGGAATTACAGGAATGAGCCATAGCACCCAGCCAAATGCCAACTCTTAGGATTGTACAATTTTACACAAATATATATAACTCTTCTCCATTTTTCTTCTGTTTGAAGGACAGTGTTTTCATTTTATAGGACATTATCCTGACACAGAATAGAAGATTTCTGGGAGAATTATTTTTGTACATTAGCCTTTTCTCATACTGTCTCTCTTTTTTTTTTTGAGACCGAGTCTCACTCTGTCGCCCAGGCTGGAGTACAGTGGTAGGATCACGGCTCACTGCAGCTTCAACCTCCCCAGGCTCAGGTGATCCTCCTAACTCAGCCTCCTATGTAGCTGGGACTACAGGTGTGTACCACCATGCCCAGCTAATTTTTGTATTTTTTGTAGATAGGGGTTCTCCATGTTGTCCAGGCTGGTCTTCAACTCCTGGGCTCAAGTGATCCGTCCACCTTGGCTTCCCAAAGTGCTGGAATGACAGGTGTGAGCCACCGCACCCCGCCTTGTATCTCTTTTCTAAGTGAAAGTAACAGCACAGTGTCTTATGATTATTAAAACCTTTTCTGCAAGCTGGTCTGCTTTGTGTGTTAAACATGCAAAGTGTTTACACTTACCAACTGATTCCTTTTCCATTCGTTTTCTTAGTCACTAATGCTTTCCAATGGTCATGAGTGCTTTTAATAACATCAACTGCAAAGTCCTATAATTTCAAGAGATTTGCATTACAATGATAAAAAGGTATTCTTTTCCTATTATCAACATTTCCCCAAAGCCTGATAATTTGTCTCTTCTGAATCATTTCCTTGTTCTAAAAATGGAAGAGAATATTAAAGTGAATAAACACCAAGACTGTGTTATGTTTCCAGACTTCTGTTTTATGAATCTTTAGATGGTAACAATATGGTTAAATTATAAGTCTCAATAGAAATGAGCCTAAAGCTACAGTTCTGAATGACATATTACCTTATCTTTAAATTCTGCATTAAAAGCAAACTCGTTTTCTGGTTTTCCATCAGGAACCTTATACCTTCTAAACCAGTCTACAGTAGCTTCCAAGTAGCCAGGTTTCAGCCGTTTGACATCATTGATATCTAAGAAGAGAAGAAGCATAAGATGACAGTGACAATGATTTTTTAAAAAAAGAAAGAGAATAAGCAGATTTCAAGATGCACAAATAATTACACATTCAACAACAATTTCAAGTACTTATTTTGAAAGAGCTGTGGAATGACTTATCATGGAAGTTCAAGATAATGTTGGAGCGAAGCCCCTTGTTGAGAAGAGAAGCCATACATTGAAAGGAAATCATCTAGTGTCTCTGAATAGCTCTGACGTTAAGTACAGAGAACAATCAGTACATAGTAATCTCTGTTAGGTAAGGGCAAACAGCTGGTGGCTACATAGTGAAACAACCAGTTTGGCAAATGTAGATAATTCCTATGAGAAGTGTACAAGATACTGAAAAAGACAGAGGTTATCTTTTTTATTTTTGGAGACAGGGTCTCGCTCTGTCACCCAGGCTGGAATGCAGTGGCCCGAACAAGGCTCACCGTAGCCTTGACCTCCAGAGCTCAGGTGATCCTCTCACCTCAGCCTCCTGAGTAGCTGGGACTATAAGCATGCACACGCCCAGCTAATTTTTAAATTTTTTGTAGAGATGGGGTCTTGTCATGTTACCCAGGCTGGTCTCAAACTCCTGGGCTCAAGCAATCCTCCTGCCTTGGCTTCCCAAAGCACTGGGATTACAGGTTTGAGGTACTATCCCTGGTCCAGAGGCAGAGGCTATATGTCAGAGAATCACAACACTATTACGTACTAAAAGATAAGAAAAATAGATTAGATTGATATCCATTGTTGGGTTACGTATTAAATGTGACTAGACTTTGCTGGCTAGTACAGGCACTATATATAACAATACTTTAGTTCTGGCTGACAGAAAAGTGTACTGCTTAAAAAACTTTAAGTTTCTGTATAGCCATCAACAATGGCTAGCCTCAATGTCATCAAACTGCACTTTAAATAACAAACTCCTGCACAATGCAAGCAAACAGAGATACACATGCTAAAAAGTCAGTTAGGAAAAGTATTATGAGGAAGAGAAATACATTTGACAACAACAAAAGCTTATTTATATTTGTATAAGATAACATTGTTTCAATCCAATTTATTCATTTTTTGAGATGGAGTCTCACTCTGTCTCCCAGGCTGGATCTCGGCTCACTGCAAGCTCCACCTCCTGGGTTCACGCCATTCTCCTGCCTCAGCCTCCTGAGTAACTGGGACTACAGGTGCCCACCACCATGCCTGGCTAGTTTTTTTGTATTTTTAGTAGAGATGGAGTTTCACTGTGTTAGCCAGGATGGTCTTGATCTCCCGACCTCATGATCCACCTGCCTTGGCCTCCCAAAGTGCTGGGATTACAGGCGTGAGCCATTGCACCCAGCCGATTTATAATTCAATCCAATTTATAATCTGCATAAAGAATAGCATGCATTCTATTATCATAGTATCACTAAAAGTACGGAAACTTTACAGAATGCACTGGGCAATGTTTAAGCACTAGTAAATTTCAAAGAACTTATGATTTACATAAAATGTGTCACCTGATACAGAAATAATTTGGAAATTCAGAAATCCAACACGCAAATGTTGATGTTTTCCAATACCAGAAACCAATTCTCCATTTATTCAGAAACCAACTGGGTGCTCAGTAATTCAGTGTGATTCTGACACTATCTACCTGGAGTTAGCATCAGATCTCAAAGGTTAGGGGCCCAGTCTCACAAGACTGCACCACTTCAGATGCCTCCTGTACTTCTGACTGATCAGCTATAAATTGGAGGTTTTCACAATCCTCTCCCTAAGTTCCCTAATTTGCTAAAATGATTCACAGAACTCAGGAAAACACTGAAGTTTAACATTTTGTTATACGCATGCAACTCAGGGATAGCAAATGGAAGAGATGCACAGGGCAAGCTAGAGGATGGACAATAGATACTGCCTTAGGTTGACATTAGGGAAAGCTGCATACTACTTGCACCATGGGACCAGCCACCCCAAGAAAGTTTTCAGGGTTCTAATAACCTGAACTGCAGGGAAATAATGCCTTAGTAAATGGGTGCTGACAGAGTGACAGGCTTGGCTTCACTAATCATGGCCACAGCATGCCAAGTTCTCTTGCATAAGTACATTGGAAATGCAGGCACTGACCTACAGAACAGAGCCGTACCACCAAGTAGTGAACAGATGGTGTGAATGCACTCTTACCTTTCAAAATTGAAATGAAACGTTAAAGGATTGGCATTCTTCCAGTCCTACTTCAATGAATTAACACAGATGCAAATATACATCACATCATTTTGAGGGAACATGCTCTCAAGGTGACTCTTATCCCTGCTGACATTGACCTCTATCACCTGGCTGAGGCAGTGTTTGTCAAGTTTCTGTGCTGTAAAGTCATTCTCTCCTGTCCCTTACCCACATTGTACTCGTTGGAAGGAAGTCACCATGCACAGCTCACAATTAAGGACCTCCTTGAGAATGGAGTACCTACATAAATTATTTGGAATTCTTCTGCTTTGAGATTTATCTATTCTTCCTCATTTGTTTATTTATTCAATCATTTATTTATGTCAGTATAGACTCATGGATATTTATTTTATGTTCCAGGTTATATTAAAATACTACTTTATTTTCTTGCTCAAGGCAACTCCTATGTATGTACCCAAGAATAAAAACATAAGTCCACACAAAAACTTGTACAGGAATGTTCATGGCAGCATTACACAGTCAAAACAACCCAAACGTCCATCAACTGATGAATGGATAAACAAAATACAGTATATCCACACAATGGAATAATATTCAACCATAAAAAGGAGTACTGACAGATGCTACAATATGCAATATGGATGAACCTAGAAAACATTATACTAAGTGAAAGAAACCAGAAACAACAACAAAAAAAATCCACATATTATACCAGTCCATGTATGAGATACCTAGAATAGGTAGAATAGGCAACTCCATAAAGACAAAAAGCAGATTAGTGGTTGCCAGGGCCTGGAGAGGAGGAAGGAATAGGGAATGATTTGAACTAGTGGTGATGGCTGCACAACCTTGTGAATGAATGAAATGTCACTGAAGTGTACACTTTCTTTAAAATGGTGAATTTTATGTTATGTAAATTTTACCACCAAAAAAAAAAAAGGGGGAATGAAGTGCTGATACATGCTACAATATGGATGAATCCTGAAAACACTTATTTCACTAAGTGAAATAAACCAGACACAGAGGCCACCTATATGATGCCATTTATATGAAATGGCAGCCTAGGCAAATCCATAGGCACAAAGTAGATCCGCAGTCACCTGGGACTGCGGGAAGCGGGACACAGAGTGATTGCCCATGGATACAGGATTTCCTTTTGGGCTGATGAAATGTTCTGCAATTAGAGAGTGGTGATGGTTGTACAACTTAGTGAATATACTAAAAACCACTGAATTGTACATTTTACAGTGGTGACTCTGATATGTGAGTATCTCAATTAAATGTTTTAAAATAAATAAACATAGCAACTGAGTGCTGGTAGGTGGGGAAGGAAAGGACAAAGAAACAGTAAGAACTTACCAGATTTTTTCTGTTCTGGAATGAAGGAGAAAGTGTACTTAGTTAATTACAAGTACAGTCATAGAAATAATGCTTGAACAGTGCTTTGTTCCTCCATCCTTTAATAGTTTGAAGGCATGGGCTTACAATTTTGTCATTACAGGTTAAGTTTGGTGGTGTTTATGAATTAATTAGAAAGACTTCAGACTCTCCAAATGTTCTTACCATTATAGTTGGCTGCATCAGGATCATCCACATTAATGGCAATGACTTTCCAGTCGGTTTCCCCTTCATCAATCATAGCCAATATGCCTAGAACTTTCACGCCAATTATTTCACCTCTTGCACACACCTGAGTCAATAGCCAAAGTCAGGACATTACAGAATGAAACTCTAGAAGACAGTTTTACTTGACTAACAGGAAGTAAGAAAGAGGCCAAGTTCTTGAGAATTTACCTGGAGACTGTTCCTTTAAGCAAATTTTAAAAACCTAGGTAAGTAAATGTTTCATCAGTCCTATTAAAGTTGAAAACAGGACTTATAGGTCCTATTTTCTTCTAGGTCATAGGGAAACCAGTACATAGCTCAGGGTAATCAATGTTTTTTGCACTATCATTGATTATACTGAAGAATAAGTCCTCCATAGTCTCAAATATGTATCTTAATATGCTTTACCTTTTATTTTATAAAAGTCATTGAGTTAAGCAAGTCATACAATGACTTAAAAACTTTATGACTTAAAAAACAAAATGAAAACTTTGTTTTTAGTTGTTTACTATTTCTCTAAGCCTGAGAGAGACATAAAGAAATAACTATAATCAGAATCTTAGAACAACCCTACTTGATGGAGGAATTACTACCATGAATCTCCAACTCAAGAGGTTATTTGGTTTGGGTCAATTTACTGATCATTCTAAATTGTTAGGCAAGGTTTGCCATGGATTGAGAGGGAATTTCCCTCCTGGTACCTTTCACCTATTGACTAATTATCCATCTTCTAAAGCAATGCAGAATATGTCCAGTTTTTCCAGATATATGTTCAATCATACATACATAGACACGTTTTTTTCCAGACTAGGTTTAAATGTACAAATTATAATATACAAATTCTTAAAATGCAAGAGAAGCCTTTAATACCAAAGAGACATCATTATTTCACTAATATTCATCCATTTTATTCACAGTATTTTTTAAAGTATGAAATTTGGTATACTTCATTAATCTCTCAACACTAAAGAAAAAAATGTCACATTTCATTACCTTGCTTCCAATTTCACACACATCAATTGGGTCATTGTCACCACAACAGCCAGTATGTTTATCATTGTGCCCTGGGTCTTCCCAAGTCTGAAAAAAATAATACTTAGTGTATATCGTTCCCATACATACGGACAAAATGGATCATGTTGAGAATAACAGATAACATCCTATGACTCTTCAGCTATTTTTCTTCATTGTTTTAGTTCTTTATTCGCATTTAAGAATCTTAACTATGCACAATAGTTTCAATTAAATGTTGTAGCTCCAAATACACATATAATGCTAAATTTAAGCTTTAAAACAGATAATGATCCTATTTAAAACAAGCAAAAGCCAACTACTTAATAACTGAGACAACAGGGAAAACACAAATATAGACCAAAACGTTTACTTTAAAGCTGTGTGGTTTTAGGCCGGGGAGGCTGAGGCGAGTGGATCACCTGAGGTCAGGAGTTCGAGACCAGCCTAGCCAATATGGTGAAACCCTGTATATACTAAAAATATAAAAATTAGCCAGGCGTGGTGGTGCATGCCTGTAATACCAGCTACTTGGGAGGCTGCGGCAGGAGAATCGCCTGAACCCAGGAAGCAGCAGTTGCAGTGAGCCTAGATCATGCCACTGCACTCCAACCTGGGCAACACAGTGAGGCTCCATCTCAAAGAAAAAAAAAAAAGAAAAAAACAGAAAATAAAACACACAAAAATGTGTGTGTGTATGTGTGTGCTTTTTCTTTTCTTTTTTTTTTGTAGAGACAGGGTCTCACTATGTTGCCCAGGCTGGTCTCAAACTCCTGGGCTCAAGTGATACTCCCACCTTGGTGTCCCAAAGTATGGGATTACAGGCATAAGCCACTGTACCTGGTCTTAGATTTTCTTTATAATAAATTCCCAACACAGAAGTAGGTAGGCAATAATAGTAAGACGGAAAGGTTATGTTCTTTTTCTTTTTTGAGACAGAGTCTTGCTCTGTCGCTCAGACTGGATGGAGTGCAGTGGCGCAATCTTGGCTCACTGCAACCTCTGCCTCCCATGTTCAAGCAATTCTCCTGTCTCAGCCTCCTGTGCCGCTGGGATTACAGGCATATGCCACCACACCTGGCTAATTTTTGTATTTTTAGTAGAGATGGGGTTTCACCATGTTGGCCAGACTGGTCTCAAACTCCTGACCTCAGGTGATCCTCCCACCTTGGCCTCCCAAAGTGCTGGGATTACAGGTATGAGCCAGCACACCCAGCCAAAAGGTTATGTTCTGATGTTAAAAGTATCATCACTGACCAGAGTCAAGACTGAAAAGTTTAATCAGGATTTTCTGGAGCTTTACATAACTGGTTTTCTTTCCTTCCTAAATTGTAAGCCAGAGTCCTTGCAGAACATCTCACAAAAGAACTGATAGCCTGTGCTAGCCAGGATGTTAGGTTTAAAATGTAGCTGTTGCTATTGGTTCTTTTTTCCTCCAACTGGAACACATTACTTGGATTTTTTGGCTACTCAGCTGGAGTAAAAGCAAAAACATAAATGAAAACGGGGATAAGGGAAGACCATATCTAACAAATCCAACATTAAGAAAGCAAAATCCAACCCACAGAACAGTAAGTATTTCAGCAATGTTCTCCTACAAGGATGATATATCAAGGCTGAATACTATTAATAAATCAATTGAGGCTGAGTGTGGTGGCTCATGCCTGTAATCCCAGCACTTTGGGAGACCGAGGCAGGCGGATGACAAGGTCAGGAGTTTGAGACCAGTCTGGCCAATAGAGTAAAACCCTATCTCTAATAAAAATACAAAAAAATTAGCTGGGCGTGGTGGTGGGCGCCTGTAATCCCAGCTACTCAGGAGGCTGGGGCAAGAGAATCGCTTGAAACCGGGAGGCAGAGGTTGCAGTGAGCCAAGATTGTGCCACCGCACTCCAGCCTGGGCAACAGTGCGAGACTCTGTCTCAAAAACAACAACAACAACAAAAAAATCAATTAAAGTATAAGGTGAAACACTGTAATTAAGACAAACAAATGACTTTGTGCTTACCTAACAAGCCAGATGGGTCAGACCTATGTTCTACTATCTTATAGGTTGTTTCATAGTAGGTTCCATTTAACAGACTTCATTGTTAATAAAAACAAACCATTTATCAACAAATTAAACCGAATGTTTATTTAGTATCTCAGCATTAAATTTTAAGTGCCGCAGCACTGGCCTAGCCGAACCAGAATTAAATAGATGTCATTTACTCATTATAGACAAGATCCTAGTGATTCTTCACTCAAATATTAAATAAGAACCTGCTGCATACTGACATTGTGCCAGGAATAAATTGGTAAACAACCCTTCTCAAAGGGTTGACTGTTTAAGAAAACAGGATCCCTCATTACTTTACCACAAAGAGCTTGACCTGAAGAAGAGGGAATGAAGACTCTAAACATAAAAGTCAGCAGTTATGAGAGCTTGTGTGTGCAGGTGTTAGTGCTTTATTTTTTGAAATAACCATACCACCTACATACTGTGAATAGCTCAGGGAGGCGATATTAACGTCTCAAGGAGAAAGAAAGGGACGCAAGTTAGGTAAGCTAGGAAGTGGCCATCTTGGGATTTGAACTCTGGTCTGTCTGGTGCCAAAAATCAGTGCTTTTGACTACTACCATACACTCTTTCTTGACTGAATAGACTTGCAACTCGGTCTGTAGAGAATTTATATAGCTTACAACCAGTGCAAAAAAGAAAAAAAATTTCAGAAAAGAATAAATGCTCAAATCTGAATTTAAACATTGTAAATATTTACCTTTCAGTTTATATTGAAAATAAGTTATTTAAGGAAGCATTCAAATGAGTTAATTATCCCTTCTTATGTTTTTAAAATCTACTATAGAAAAAATTCTCCACAGGTATTCAAATCTTTTTTACTAATAGCAGTAAGTTAATATTTAGCAAGTTAAAACGTACATGGTCAGCAGTTGCATGAAGACATACCTGAGGGATGGCGCCATAGTTCCAGATATATCCTTTGTACGGGAACAAATTCGCAACATAGCGAAGTTTTCCTTTTTTCACATCTTGTTTAATGGGGTTTAAAGGGTCCTTTGTAGCAATCTGAAATAAAAAATTTCAAATCGTTGCATATTTGGATGTGACATACTATTCAAATAAGGATCTGAGGAAATGAATTATGGTATCTATGTTCCCTAATTCCATTTTAATGATATATTTCATCCCTAACAATTTTATAATTGAACTAAGGTGCTTCCATAATCAGCCACTAAGTGAAAAGGTTATGTGAGGTATAAAGGAACTATCAAGAAGGGAAAAAGAACATTTACTAATTCTAGAAAGCAAAGAATAAAATTACCTGGAATAAATTCTAATGTTTGAGTAATAAAAATATTGTAATTTTTATTAAAAGGGCAAAATAAATACTATCCAACTTTATTTTCCTTTACAGAATTTAAAATTATTCAAATACTCAGGTATTTATTACACACAAAAAATGTGATTACTGTAAAAGAGTATGTGGTATAAAATATGTTATAAATATCCATAACAAAAAGGCAATGATGGTAGGTATCGTCAGAAAGAAACTAACACCACGCAACTGAAATTCCAATGAGAGTATCTGTGGCTGGGGTGACTAAGGAGGGGTCAGTGATGGGCTTACAGAGAGTAAGAGGAGAAAAAGTAATTCTAGGTTTTGGGAACATCGGAAGCAAAGATATTGCGAAGAAAAGTTTGGGGCACATTTGTAAACGGCTGAGTTTAGCTGGAGCCCAAAGGGAAGACTGTCGGCAATGGGAGATACAACTAGAAAACAGACTGGGACCAGACGGAGAAAAACCTTGGAGTTCAGATGGTTCATCCTTGATCAAGTCAGTGTGACTAGATCAAAACCAATATCCTAAGTCTGACTCAAATGTAAAGTGAAATATTACCTCCATTTTTGCATTAGACCAGCGTGGCACTTCAACTACCATGTGGAACACATCCTGAAAAAACAGAGAAAGTGAGATGGTCACAGGAGCCAATTTGTTCTTTGAGGGAGCATGCACTATTTCTTCCAAAGTCAAACTGTTCATTGTATCAGATCTTTGAAGTCAACTGGATTTTCAACAAAATGCATCCAAAAAAAAGAGAATGATAGATGAAGAAATAATGCAATTAAAGGAAAATATTCATTATAGAATCCAGGTGGTCAGTATATGATTGCTTACTGTATAGTTCTTCTTAATTTTTATTTACTTCTAAATTTTTTGTAGAGACAAGCTTTTACTATGTTGCCCAGGCTGGTCTCAAACTCCTGGCCTCAAGTGATCCTCCTGCCTCTACCTCCCAAAGTGCTGGGATCACAGGTGTGAGCCATCTCGCCCAGCCAACTTAACTATATAAATCTTTTAACTTTTCTGTATGCTTTAAGTGTTTCAGAATAAAAATTGACAGTGGAAAGAATGTTCCTAGGAAGGAAACAGTTCTTAAATAAACATAACAGAACCTGTATCTCTGAAGAAGACCATCTTCAAAACACTCTCCAAAGGCCAGTGTTACTTCCTTCAGAGACACTGCAATTACTCAAAATGTTTTCAGAGCTTCCATTTCAGAGATGGTTTACAAGACAAACTCCAAGTCAGCCTAATTACTTGATCATCCTTTAGTTTATAAGGCGAACCCCTGTCAGCCTAATTACTTGGTCATACTTTAGTTTTAGCATCAAACAAAACTCATCAGCTTCATTATCCATATTATTCTCCCAATTTGGCTGTTTTTAGAAATAAAGCCCCCTTCAAAAGGACTTTGACTTTGAAGATAAGAGAATATGCTCTAAAAATATTTTAATCAATGATAGTTCTATTGTAATTGGCTTATAGCCTTAAATTGACTACTATAAAATGGATATACTCAGGGAGTAAATTCCCAGATGTGCAGTTTAAAAACATAATGAAAAACAAACCATACTTTGCTAACCCATTTTGCACACTGGAGTTAAATATGGCATAGGTTCTTTAAACTTGAGCTTTAATTATTCAGAATACTGTTTTTTTTCAAGGAATAGAACTTTAACTGCAGTTTTTCAGTTTTCAGCGTCTACAAAGGGCACAGATGAAGCTAAATCTGTAATAACTGCTTTCTGTCACCCAGGCTGCAGCGCAGTGGCATAATCTTGGCTCACTGCAACCTCCACCTCCTGGGTTCAAGTGATTCTCCTGTCTCAGCCTCCCAAGTAGCTGGGATTACACAGGGGCGTGCCACTACACCTGGCTAATTTTTGTATTTTTAGTAGAGATGGAATTTCACCATGTT
>NW_012113141.1:3433095-3434039 GCF_000951035.1 Colobus angolensis palliatus
TTTTTTGGGGTAGAGATGGAGTTTTGCCATGTTACCCAGACTGGTAAAGTACATTTTAAGAACTTAACTTAAAATGAAAATCACTTGGTTACACCACTCTTTAGAATTACTTATTTGCTACTTTCCATCAAAACACGGGAACTGATAAGCCACAAGGGAGTAAGTCAAAGGTTTCAAGTCAATAATTACCTTGCTGCTACCAAGCAGAAAAACTACACTGATTTCAATTCAAAAGTGTAAAACTTCTGTCATCTTAAGTTCCTGCTGAAACCATGGAAGACTAAAGCATCCATGGGTTTCTGCATCAAGCCTCCTGACACCTCACCTACCCAGTACAACATAAAAACCAAAAGAATGGCGATATTACTTAAATCTAGGACTGAAGAAACTGCTCTATCCCTGTATCCCTCTAAAATAACTAGATGGTTTAGAAAATGTAACCCTGATTGTTCATCCTGGGTAGAAAACCTCAGAACTAATCTTTGACTATATTTCACCTTGCCCACTAAATTTTCAAGAGTTTTGTCCACTTCTCAGGCGTAAAAATGAGATGTGTAGGTCTGTGAAAAGAACAAGTCAGGGCTTTAGGTTTTCAGTAGCAGTACCCTAAAGATTCACAAGATGGAGCTGTTATGACATGAAAGATCAACTGAAGAGCTCGCCAAGATGAGCTGTTAATTTTGTTAAAACGCGACCAGGCCAGGCGCGGTGGCTCACGCTTGTAACCCCAGCACTTTGGAAGGCCGAGGGGCGAGTGGATCACCTGAGGTAGGGAGTTCAAGACCAGCCTGACCAACATGAAGAAACCCTGTCTCTACTAAACATATAAAAATTAGCCGGTCAAAATGAGGCATTCCTGTAATCCCAGTTACTTGGGAAGGCTGAGGCAGGAGAATTGCTTGAACCTGGGAGGCGGAGGTTGCAGTGAGCCGAGATCGCCCCAT
>NW_012113141.1:3436614-3443274 GCF_000951035.1 Colobus angolensis palliatus
CCCAAAGTCAGAAATATAACTGTCTATTTCAGGCCAGGTATGGTGGCTTGTGCCTGTAAACCCAGCACTTTGGGAGGCTGAGGCAGGAGGATCGCTTGAGGCCAGGAGTTCAAGACCAGCCTGAGCAACATAGACCCTGTCTCTACAAAAAAATAAAAGTCTATTTCACTTCCCAGATTTATAATCATTTTATCAAGTAGTCAAGATGTTACAACAAAATGTTAAAGCTGTCCAGATTCTAAGGAAATTGGCAACTCAACAAGTCTACATTGTATCACTCCATTAATCAAAAAGATTTAAAATAAAAATGTTTCAGGAATAGAAGAAATATCTCCTATATCTTCGTTAAGCTTATAACTTCACTAATTAAACAGGAATATTAATTACAGTAATACGGTGAGAGCCAGTTTCATCTCCAAACTGGTTAGAGTCTTGTGGACCAAGTCAGTAGTCTGACAAGTCATTTACTAATGAACAAGCGATCGCCATTTGGTAGGCTGTTATTACTAACGCAGTTAAGTACATATATAGGGAACATGCTCTTAATTTAATTACATCTCATCTTTAAATCTTAGCAGTTAAGTTCAGTGTGTCCTTATTGAGACTTATTTCTTATTTATTTATTTTATTTTATGTTTTGAGGCAGAGTTTCGCTCTTGTTGCCCAGGCTGGAATGCAATGATGCAATCTTGGCTCACCGCAACCTCAGTCTCCTGGGTTCAAGCGATTCTCCTGCCTCAGCCTCCTGAGTAGCTAGGATTACAGGCATGCACCACCACACCCAGCTAATTTGTGTATTTTTAGTAGAGATACGGTTTCTCCATGTTGGTCAAGCTGGTCTCAAACTCCCGACCTCAGGTGATCTGCCCACCTCGGCCTCCCAAACTGTTGGGATTACAGGCGTGAGCCACTGCGCCTGGCATTGAGACTTATTTTTAATCCTGGATTTGGTAAATTCGATGAACTATACTACAGAATTACACCAAGTGGCTGACATTAGCATTTTCAAGTTGACTTATTGTGTGTTTCTCTAGATAACTTCAGAAATCTAGTAAATACCAGGCTTAGAAAGAAACACAAAAATCACCCTCTGGTACCACCACTCTTATTTATTTATTTATTTTGAGACAGAGTCTTACCTGTCACCCAGGCTGAAGTGCAGTGGCACGATCTCAGCTCACTGCAACCTGCATCTCCAGGGCTCAAGTGATCCTCCTACCTCAGCCCTCCTGGACCACAGGCACTTGCCACCACACCCAGCTAAATTTTTTCTCTTTTTTTTGGTAAAGACAGGGTTTCACCATGTTGCTGAGGCTGGTCTTGAACTCCTGAGCTCAAGTAATTCATCCACCTAGGCCCCCCAGAGTGCTAGAATTATGGGCATGAGCCACGGCACCTAGCCCACCCTCCGTTTTTAAATCTTTATTGTTTTGCAATAAAATTTGGAGAAAAAACAGTAGAGGTGGAGAGAATTTTCTTCTAAATTTATCTAGAGAATAAACATTCAGCAAGAAGCTAATCCAAACCAAGCTTTACCTTTTTTTTTTTTTTTTAACTTCTAGACTAGTTTTGGAGTATAAAATCCCTATCAGAAGAGCTCATGTAGTTAAAAGAAAATGTTCCATCTCCATAAAGATGCTTTTGAAAAGGTATACCAGATTTCATCATTTCCAACAATACTTTACCTTATTCACTGCTCACCAAATGACAATGGCTCTTAACTCTGTTCTGGCTACGTTGGTAATATGATTCTAGAAGGATATACTCTAATTTGTTAAAAGTGTATGGATACCTGAAATATTTCATCAACAGTGACAGAAGTCTATTTGAGAAGCTATCAGAAAGAAATATGATGACCGAAGGTCACACTGTTGTGCCCTTTATTCACTTAGAATTGTGACTTAGTAAAGAAAGACATGACTTACACCAACCCAAAAAACATTTGCTCAACAAATTGTGTTAAGATTCCAAGGGAGATCATTAAATTATTAAAGAGATTAAAACACATACACACAAAACTTTTAGAAATACTCATTTGTTTTCCAGTTACGTAGATCTTCTACTCATTGCAGCTCAAACAAATGCCTGTATTTGCTACCACACACTACCATATGTACCTATGTAGAGCAATAACTTAATTTGTCATGTCATAATTAAGAATAAGCTGCTGGCTGGGTGTGGTAGCTCATGCCTGTAATCCCACCACTTTGAGAGCTGAGGTGGGTGGATTGTTCGAGCTCAGGAGTTCGGGACCAGCCAAAGTCTGTCTCTAGCAATACAAAAAAATTAGCCAGGTACAGTGGTGTACACCTGTAGTCCCAGCTACTCAGGAGGTTGAGGTGGGAGGATTGCTCAAGCCCAGGAGGTAGAGGCTGCAGTGAGCCAAGATCATGCCACTGCATTCCAGCCTGGGTGACAGAGTGAGACCCTGTCTTAAAAAAAAAAAAAAAAGGAAGAAAAAGCTGCTATTTTTGTTATTTTTTCTTTTCAGATAAGCTTTATGATGACTACATTTTGAAAACAGATATTCTAAGCATAATCTGTTTATATTAATGTCTTTATAAAATCAAGCACAAGGGTCTGCATTTCCAGTTGTCAAACTTTTCTGTTTTGCAATGACTAACAATTTTGACCATGGAAACATTCCCAAGAAAAATGCATTTATGCCAAATTGTAGATAATATTCTTTTAAGTTTCTGAAGCATCAATCTGTTTGATTAGAGGCTTGACTTTCTTTCAGAAGGGAAAAAAAGAAACACATATTCCATATTTATATATGCTTCTATATGCTCCTAACAATCACCTGAAAAAAATAGAACCCTACATTGTCAGAATTAGAATTTAACATGAAAGTTTAAGATACGGAATAGAAAAATATCTGATTTCCAAAACTAAAAAATCAGGTCATGATATTTGAGCACTTTAAGATTTACAGAAAGCTTTTATCTACCCAGTGTTTCATACTGTTTATACCATGTTTTGGAAAATTTCTGGTATCTCAGAAGTTTTATGTTAGAAGATACTCTGAGCTATAGGTGCTTTTATATTTGATCCTAAAATTGATCCAGAGCAAAGGACATCCCTGCAATTTAAAAATATCCAGTGAGCCCTTGCCTTTACCTTCTCTACCCACTGTATTTGGAAATAATCAAAGCAGGGTACCCGAGTTAAAAGATTTTCCAGAACTGACTGGACTGATTACCTAACGGCACATGCCAAACTGAATAGCCACATTAAAAGGTCCAGATATGGGTTGGGCACAGTGGCTCACGCCTGCAACCCCAGCACTTTTGGAGACTGAGGTGGGCAGATCGCTTGAACCCAGGAATTTGAGACCAGCCTGGGCAACATAGGGAAACCCCATCTCTACAAAAAAAATAGAAAAATTAGCTGGGCGTGGTGGTATGTGCCTGTGGTCCCAGCTATTCAGGAGGCTGGGGCAGGAGGATCACTTGTGCCTGGGAGGTATAAGCTGCAGTAAGCCACGATCATGCCACTGCACTCCAACCTGGGTCAACCTGGGTGACAAAGTGAGAGACCCTGTCTCAAAAAAAAAAAAAAAAAAAAAGGTCTGATATGGATATGAGTCCTTGGACATTTTTCCTTAGTGGAGCTGACTGAGCCGTGTTAAAGGTACATGCTCACTTGATCATGACATTCCCTCATTATCATCCCTCAGACGACTGACCACATTAGGAATAAAGTCCAAGGCCAAGCCCATGAGAATGTATTCATGTAAAATTAATCACAATGGATTTTTTTATAAAAAAGAAAGAAAATCACACTCTAACGAATCAAGTTAGATTTTTTTAAAAGGCTATAATCCAAAATGATGTCCACCACACCTTTATTTGTGTTTCAAACAAGTAACTTCCTTAAAAACAAAACAAAAGAATTCTTTCTGGCCTGTCAGACAGGAAGGCTTCTGCCCAAGGTCCACTGAGGTCTAGACCACTGGTAAAATCCAGAGTCATAAGAGCTTGTGCTTTTGAGCTGGGACAGGGCAGGCCAAGGGCAGAGTCTTCATTTGAGTAATCCACTTTATAGACACAACCAGTCCCTTATAAGACTTCAGTGTCCCTGAGTAATCTAAGTGAACACATTTAACAGGACACCAAAATGTAGCTTGTTTCCTATTTTGGAGTAACTTGAAGCAGCAATAAGAGTAGGCACCAAAACATCTATGATCATTCTGGTCCTTGGTAGGAATACAATCACTTATGAACACTGGGAAAACAGCTCTATGTCAAGAAAATGTTTTCTTCCTGTAGCACACCTGTATGCCAGGGTATTATCAATAAACTTAGGGTCATCATTTTATACCTCTTCATTGCTCAAAATGGTCTGAGATGCTACCGTATGGTATACATACTGTAATACAACAAGCAGATAATTCAAGCCAACCCAATGGGGCCAATTCAAGAGGGAAGGATTCTGCAGTTTATATCAACTCCCAGGAAATCAGATGTAACAAATTCAAGTTTCTGAATAAATACAACGCTGATACTCCCACAGGAAAAACACATGCCAATTAGAGGTCCCTCCTGTATTTGTGGCACATAATTGGCCTGGGGCTGTTTGCTCCATTGCCTCCAATTGGAGTCTTACCCAGGAAGGCTCCTCGGAAGCAGTGCAAAATTTAGAATTTCTGGCAGTACAGAACTGCAGCAAACTTCCTGGTAGAAGTGCAATGAATTTGTCTATTTCTATCTAATAGTCACACCCAGAAAAACAGTAAGACAGCACACACAAGAACAAAATTACTATTATTCTAGACATGCATTGCAAAGTGATGTTCACCTGTGTTGTGTATTGACATCTAGCTAAGGAAGGTCAATAACCTACGTAATTCTTACAACTCAGAAACCTTTGTACTCAATGTGAATCAAACTTCCTTACTGAAGGAAAAAAAATTGAAAGGTAGAAAAAGAAAAAGATATTTGTCCTTGTGTCAAGTTGCTAAATACAGTACAAACTACTCCCATTGGAAAGGAGGCTAAGAAGAGATGGGTTTTTTTTAAAATGACTGTTTAAAGTTGTACTTATAACACGTTCTTTGTAAAAAGATTAGAAAATATAAGAAGACAAAAATGAAAATAAAACCAAGAGTCACTGGCAGTCCCACGAATCATAAATATTTTGATATATATTTTATTGTTATTTATTTTCCTGAGAAAGGGTCTTTGCTATGTTGCCCAGTCTGGTCTCAAACTCCTGGGCTCAAGTGATCCTCCCAGCACAGCCTCCTAAGTGGGATTACAATCGCCCCACACTCAGCTATTCTGGTACATACAGTTGTAGACTTTTTTTCCCCTAGAAAAGTAAAGATTTTTATCAATTTGTGGTAAACCTACCAATCTGTGCTACAGTTAGGTTTCTTCTCACTGGTATATACAGGAACAGCTATTTCCTTTTAGAAGTCTGTGTGCCTACCTTTATTAACTCTATCTTAACTGTGCAAATCTTAACTGTACTAGCCCATTACTAAATTTCCCTACACTCATTGAATAATCTAGTTTATTTTTACTATTTCATAAAATTCCCACAGTCAAAATTCTGTGCTGGCTACCTGGTTTATTTTAGAACCAGTAATGAAGTATTGCGATTTTAGTTCCAAATACACATACAAAAAGGACTAATGTAATTTTTTCTTTTTTTTTTTTTTTACCAAGACAGATTTAAATACTTTTGCTTTTATGCCTCCTCTCGTTCCCCAAGTTATATTTGCTTCTTTAACTAAATAATCTAGTTTTAAGACTAACTTCTTATTTAGTCAATGGTCTTTTTTTTGAGACAGGGTCTCACTCTGTCACCCAGCTGGAGTACAGTGCTGGCATCTCGGCTCACTGCAACCTCTGTCTCCCAGGCACAAATGATCCTCTCACCTCAGCCTTCCAAGCAGCTGAGACTACAGATACATGCCACCACGCCTGGCTAATTTTTGTATTTTTTGTAGAGACAGGGTATCACCATGTTGACAGGCTGTTCTTGAACTTCTGGCCTCCACTCGCCTAAGCCTCCCAAAGTGCTGGGATTATAGGCATGAGCCACCACGCCCAGTCTAATCAACCGACCTTTAACTCACAGCACAGCAAGGCATTTTAAGCACTTGTTAAGAGACATATAAGAAAATTCATGTGTAGAACTAGCTGATCTGAGTAGACTGTGTCCAAAAGACAAAGATGCCTTACCTTATCTGCATAAATTGGAATATCATGAAATGGAGATACATATTGTCCTTTCTCATTTTCTGCAAAATAAATTAGAAAAAGTTATTACTGTAATTAATTGTATTGCTAAATGCACATAGTACACTTTTTTTTTCCTGAGACAGGGTCTCTTACTCTGTCACTCAGGATGGTGTACAATGGTGTAATCTTGGCTCACTGCCACCTCTGCTTCCCTCTTGAAGGCTCAAGTGATCCTCCAGCCTCAGCCTCCTGAGTAGCTGGAACTACAGGCATGAGCCACTACGCCTGCATAATTTTTGTATCTTTTGTAGGGAGGTCGTGTCACCATGTTCCCCAGGCTGGTCTCCAACTCCTGAGCTCAAAGCAGTCTGCCCACCTCGGCCTCCCAAAGGGCTGGAATTACAGGGGTGAGCCACTGCACCCGACCAGTACACATTTTTAAACCAAGATATTATTCTCACACTAAGCT
>NW_012113141.1:3446414-3448863 GCF_000951035.1 Colobus angolensis palliatus
GCTCTATTCCTTCGGCGTTGGGCTCTGACCCGGGAGGGCAAATGCGCAGGCCCTAAGCTTGGACTAGCTAGGAGTTGACCGCCGACCACGCACACAGGGAACTCACCTTTGATTCTCACACACTCCTCCCTGCAGACCTATTCCTTATCTCAAAACGCGTTGATAAGTCATCTGCTTCCCCAGACAGGCCCTGCTTGCGGTCTTAAAGGTGAGCATTTTTCTGATCCGTCTTAATAAAGTTGAGCCATATTACTGACACCCCTATTGGCTACCAGTAAGGTACTCGCTCCTCCACTTTCTATAATCTCTCTGACTCCGTTGCTTATCTGGGAAGCGAAGATAGTAATAGTAACTATTTCATGAGTTACTGGGATGATTACCCGAGTTAATACACGTCAAATGCTTGGAGCAGAGCCTGGGTCTTTGTAAACACTCTGGAAGTTGTTACTGTCACCCTCCCCAGTGGGGGAAGATTTACTACCCCCTTTCCCCTACCCGCCCCCTCACCACCTTACTTAACCCACCTGGGTCCCCAGGGGCTTCAGATGGAAGCACTGGGAAGGTCTAGGCGTGAGCTAGAGTTGGCTCCTCTGAGCTTGTTTTCCTGTTTATATTTCATCATGTCAGGCCAGACCCCAAAAACTAAAGTCTGATAGAGGCAATGGGCAAATATTTGCATCACTTACCTACCTCCCTGGGCATACATGTTAAAGAAAAAAAGTATATCCAAAATCCTCAATATAAATTAGGAGATTATGATTTACATTTCAAAGAATGCCTAGTTTTATTTGTTAAAAAATTTTCATGGCCAGGATTTATTTAAATAACAGTTTTTCTAGAGCATTAAAGATAATGTGTCTTAAGGACATTTTCAATTAAACTCTTCTTTTCAAAACAATGTCTATTGTAAAAAATGAATATTAAATGAAAACCTAGTAAGATCTCCAGTTAGTTATGGTGTCCCTCCCTTTGTATCTATCCAACTCCCAAACCCCACTGACACCCATTAATTTTCAGAAGGCTGTGATTCACTGATTTTTTTGAACATTGCACCACACCGTTTTACTGCAGTTAGAACAAAAGGGCAGGAAAAAAAAATGGTGAAGCAATAGTTTAGTCACTAATTAGAGTCAAGGCCAGGCGTGGTGACTTACGCTTTCAATCCCAGGACTTTGGGAGGACGAGGTGGGCAGATTACCTGAGGTCAGGAGTTCGAATGCAGCCTGACCAACACAGTGAAATCCTGTCCCTAATAAAAATACAAAAATTAGCTGGGCGTGGTGGCACGCGCCTGTAATCCCAACTACTCGGGAGACTGAGGCAGGAGAACACTTGATCCCAGGAGGCGGAGGTTGCAGTGAGCTGAGATCATGCCAGTGCATTCCAGCGTGGGTGACAGAGCGAGACTCCGTTTCAAAAAAGAAAAAAAAAATAGGATCAAGTTCAGAGAATATTTTAAGGGGGATGCTCTTTTGATTGGACTGCTCTATCACTTTTCTGCCTTTGAGCAGATGGAACCAATTTTCTTGGAAATACCCAGACTCTCATCTGTGACTGACTTAAGAAGACAGCAGTGATGCAATAATAATGTTCTACATACACTTTCCCTTTGCCTCCTGCCAGCTCAGAGCAAGATAATAAAGTCTCACTGACCTCCGAACTTGCACACTGGCTCTTGTTTCATCGAATGTATTCAGGGAGCCAGTCAGTACCAGCTCTGGTAAAACACCCAGCCCTGGTGCATTGTAAATTTCCTTTGCAGTCAAGTGTAGTGAGCCTATAGGCCCAAAAGGACCTTGGTCTACTATGTCTCCCTAGGGCCTAGCACAGTACACAGCCTAGAGGAGATGTTTATTGAATCTTTGCTGGATGAATAGGTAGAGGAATTAATGAAAAGGTGAAGAATACCTTCTTAAGTACATTCGTTTGACAAAGAAGGAGTCCATCTCTTCTCAAATATTATCTTTCTCAGTGACCAAATCTAGTGGCACTTTCCAGTCCATATCCTGTCCCCTTTGCTCTGGGTGACCCTATTGGGTGTCTCTAATTTACTTCTTTGGCTTGCAACTACATTCTCTTTTTTTTTTTCTTTTTTGAGACAGAGTCTCACTCTGTCACCCAGGCTGGAGTACAGTAGTGTGATTTCGGCTCACTGCAACCTCCACCTCTCAGGTTCAAGTGATTCTTGTACCTCAGCCTCCTGAGTAGCTGGGATCACAGGCATGCACCACCATGCCTGGCTAATTGTAGTATTTTTATTAGAGATGGGGTTTTGTCATGTTGGCCAGGCTAGCCTCAAACTCCTGGTCTCAAATGATTCGCCCACCTCAGCCTCCCAGAATATTGGGATTACAGGCGTGAGCCACGGTGCCAGGCCATGACTGCATTCTCTTCTCATGTTCTTCCTACTTCTTTTTTTTTTTTTGAGACAGAGTCTTGCCCTGTCACC
>NW_012113141.1:3449718-3474447 GCF_000951035.1 Colobus angolensis palliatus
GAGATCTGGCCACTGCACTCCAGCCTGGGCGACAGAGCGAGACTCCGTCTCAAAAAAAAAAGAAAGAAAGAAAGTACAGGGCATTACATTATGGGAACAGAAAACTTCTTCAGGAAGTGACCTGTAACCTGCAATCTGAATGAGATGGGATTAATAAGGCGAAAGGGACAAGGCCAAAGCCAGAAAACGGTTAGGTGAGACTAGGCCAGGCGCGGTGCCTCACGACTGTAATCCCAACACTTTGGGAAGCCCAGGCCGGCAGATCATGAGGTCAGGAGTTTGAGACCAGCCTGACCAACATGGTGAAACCTGTCTCTATTTAAAAAATACAAAAATAAGCTGGACGTGGTGGCGCGCACCTGTAATCCCAGCTACTCAGGAGGCTGAGGCAGGAGAATCTCTTGAACCCAGAAGGCAGAGGTTGCAGTGAGCTGAGATCGCACTACTGCCCTCCAGCCTGGCGACAAAGCAAGACTCCATCTCAAAAAAAAAAGAGGTGAGACTAGAGAAATAGGGCCAAACGCTAGAAAGCCTTGGAAGGCATTATATGAGGATTGAACTTTCTCCCAAGAGCAATGGGAAACTTAAGAAGGGTTTTTAATGGGAAAATAACATGATCAGAATTGCATTAAGAAAAGGTACTATCAGCAGCTTAGAACTTGGATTGAGGTTTAATAAGACTAGAGGCAGGGAGACCAATGCAGTCCACTGCAGGGCCCCAGATGAAAGATGGTGGTGGTTTCCTGAACTTGGGTGGCAAAAGAGAAGGCTGATTACAGAGCTGTGTTCAAGGTAGAATCAATGGAATTATTGATTGAATAGTGTGGAAGAGGAGAGAAGTCCAGATTTGAGGATGAGTCCCAGGTTTCTAGCTACAAGAACTGGTTGAGTTGAATGGTGTGTCATTTACTCAGAGAGTCTGGGTGAGATGGAGGGTATTATACCAAACACTGCTAGCTCCCTACCCAATGGCCATATTACCTTCTCTTTTCTAGCAGAATCCTGATTTTGTTCAAGAGACTGGGTGTGGTGGTTCACGCCTGTAATCCCAGCACTTTAGGAGGTGAGGAGGATGGATCACCTGAGGTCAGGAGTTCAAGACTAACCTGCCCAACATAGCGAAATCCTATCTCTACTAAAAATACAAAAATTAGCTGGGCGTGTTGGCACATGTCTGTAATCCCAGCTATTCAGGAGGCTGAGGCAGGAGAATCGCTTGAACCCAGGATTGCAGTGACCAACTGCAACAAACTCTGTTGCAGTTGCAGTGAGCCAAGATCACACCACTGCACTCTAGCCTAGGCAACAAGAGCAAAACCTCTGTCTCAAAAAATACATAAAATAAAATAAAAAGAAACTACTGTCTTGTGCACACTTTTGCCTCAGGGCAGCCAGCCATTCCTTCATCTTCATGAAATGAGGTTTTTTTTGTTTTTGTTTTTGTTTTTTTGAGACAGAGTCTCCCTCTGTCACCAGGTTGGAGTGCAGTGGTGCAATCTCGGCTCACTGCAACCTCTGCCTTCCCGGGTCCAAGTGATTATCCTGCCTCAGCCTCCTGAGTAGCTGGGATTACAGGCACTTGCCACCATGCCTGGCTAATTTTTGTATTTTTAGTAGAAACGGGGTTTCACTATATTGGCCAGGCTGGTCTTGAACTCCTGACCTCTGGTGATCCACCTTCTTTGGCCTCCCAAAGTGCTGGGATTATAGGTGTGAGCCACCGTGGCTGGCCTCCACTTTGATTTTTTTTTTTTTTTTTTTTTGGAGACGGAGTCTCGCTCTGTCGCCCAGGCTGGAGTGCAGTGGCCAAATTTTAGCTCACTGCAAGCTCCGCCTCCTGGGTTTATGCCATTCTTCTGCCTCAGCCTCCCAAGTAGCTGGGACTACAGGCGCCCGCCACCTCGCCAGGCTAGTTTTTTTATTTTTTTTAGTAGAGACGGGATTTCACCGTGTCCACCAGGATGGTCTTGATCTCCTGACCTCGTGATCCGCCCGTCTCAGCCTCCCAAAGTGCTGGGATTACAGGCTTGAGCCACCGTGCCCAGCCCTCCACTTTGATTTTTAAGCTTGAAGGGATGCGATGTGGACAGTCCTTAGGCTTCCTAAAGAATACTGAGGAAGTTTTAAAATTACTTTTTGGCTATAGTTGGCTATATACAGAATATATTGGTAATATATATCTAGAATATAATAGAAATTATTTGTGAAGGTGTTTGTTGCAAGTTGATTATCCTTAAAGAAAGTCATAATCTAAGATGGCTAGCTCTGTCTTCCTGGATCGCTACTTTTAGCAACATTGTTTATAATTTAGTAAAGTGGTCCCCTCCCTCCCAAGTACTTCATAATGGTTGTGTAAACTGTTAACTGATGTAAGATCAGTCCAAAACAATTTAATTATCCAAAACAATTCAATAGGTAGTCTCTGGGTAGTCTCTGCTCTCAGTATAGAAATTAGTACTTATTAGATGCCTACAGAGTGCATAGGATGTAAACCCAGCCTAGCCTGGGAGTACATTCAGGAGAAGTGAAGTATACAACCAATTTTTCTAGTGTGAGTATTTTTTTTTTTAATTTTTTTTTTTTTGAGACAGAGTCTCGCTCTGTCACCCAGGCTGGAGTGCAATGGCTGGATCTCAGCTCACTACATCCTCCGCCTCCCAGGTTCAAGCAATTCTCCTGTCTCAGCCTCCTAAGTAGCTGGGATTACAGGCATGCACCACCACACCCGGCTAATTTTTGTGTTTTTAGTAGAGACAGGGTTTCACCATGTTGGCCAGGATGGTCTCAATCTCTTGACCTCGTGACCTGCCCGCCTCAGCCTCCTAAAGTGCTGGGATTATAGGCACGAGCTACCACGCCCAGCCAAGGAATGAGTTTTAAATGAGCAAAGACAATCATGACTGCCAGTGATTTTTTTCAGTCATGTAAATGTGATACAGTACTGTCCAATGGGATGAAGGGAAGGCTGCTAGAGGGTTTCTGGAACATTTTTCCTTTATCTTAAGAAGAGTATAGTTCTGCATGCTTGTTTGAAGTCACAGAGATTTGGGTGCTGTTCGTTATAGCAGCATAATCTAGGAAGAGCTGATTAATACAAATGGCTAACAGTGCTGCAGTTTTCTTATGAGGTCTCCACCATGAGGAGAGTTTGCCTGGGAACCAAGCTGCCATGCAGAAATCAGCAAAACAGAAAGATGGAAATAACTTGCGTTCTTAAGATATTATTGGCTGGGCGCAGTGGCTCACGCCTATAATCCCAGCACTTTGGGAGGCCGAGGCGGGCAGATCATGAGATCAGGAGATCGAGACCATTCTGGCTAACACGGTGAAATCCCATCTCTACTAAAAATACCAAAAAAAAAAAAAAAAATTAGCCGGGCATGGTGGCAGGCGCCTGCAGTCCCAGCCACTCGGGAGGCTGAAGCAGGATAATGGTGTGAGCCCAGGAGGCAGAGCTTGCAGTGAGCTGAGATCACTCCACTTCACTCCAGCCTGAGCAGCAGGGCAAGACCCCATCTCAAAAAAAAAAAAAAAAAGATATTTTTGAGCTACTGATTTAACTAACCCCAGAACTACTTTGCCTCTGAACTTCTTGTCTCATTAGATAATAAATTCCTTGCAGTTTAAACTGTTAAATGGAAAGTTTCTATGACTTGAAACCAAAAATGTCTTGGCTAAGGCAGACTGGTAGCTTGAAAAAGGAGTGAAATTCTGACACATGATACAACAAGAATGTAACTTGAAGACATGAACCTTCGCCATGTTGGCCTGGCTGGTCTCGAACTCCTGGCCTCAAATGATCCACCCACCTCGGCCTCCCAAAATGCTAGGATTACAGGTGTGAGCCACCGCGCCCGGCCAAGACTACATTCTCGTCTCATGTTCTTCCTACTTCTTTGCTACTCTTTTCTCATTCTCCCTCTCAGCCTTCTTCATTTCATCGTCTTAATCATCACTGTCTTTCTTATTTCTCATGTTCTCTCTCTCTAGAGAGATACTCTCTGTCTACGTTATCTCATGTATATCTTTGGTGTCAGCTACCACCTAGAGGTCCTATAACATGAAAACTTTCAAATTTATATTGAAATCTATTATTATGTTCAGTGAAATAAGCCAAACAAGAAAAGGGCCAATAGTGTGTACCTCCACTTACATGAGGTACCTCGAATAGTGGAATTCATAGAGACAGACAGGAGAGTGGTGGTTGTCAGGGCCTAGAAAGAAGGAGGAAAAAGGAGTTATTGTTTAATGGATGTGGAGTTTCAGTTTGGGGAGATGAAAAAATTCTGGAGGCTGGGTGCCATGGCTCACGGCTGTAACTCAGCACTTTGGGAGGCCAAGGTGGGTGGATCACTTGAGATCAGGAGTTCAAGACCAGCCTGGCCAACATAGCAAAACGCCGTCTCTACTAAAAATACAAAAAATTAGCTGGGCCTGGTGGTATGCACCTGTAGTCCCAACTACTCGGGAGGCTGAGGCAGGAGAATCACTTTAACCCGGGAGGCAGAGGTTGCAGTAAGCCAAGATCGCACCACTGCACTCTAGTCTAGGCAACAGAGTGAGATTGTCTCAAAAAAAAGAAAAAAAGAAAGAAGTTCTGGAGATGGATGGTGGTGATGGTTGTACAATATGAGTGTTCATGCCACTGAACTGTACATTTAAAAATGGTTTAGATGGGCCAGGCGCGGTGGCTCAAGCCTGTAATCCCAGTACTTTGGGAGGCCGAGACGGGCGGGTCACGAGATCAGGAGATCGAGACCATCCTGGCTAACACGGTGAAACCCCGTCTCTACTAAAAATACAAAAACTAGCCTGGCGAGGTGGCGGGCGCCTGTAGTCCCAGCTACTCAGGAGGCTGAGGCAGGAGAATGGCGGGAACCCGGGGGGCGGAGCTTGCAGTGGGCTGAGATCACGCCACTGCACTCCAGCCTGGGCAACTGAGTGAGACTCCGCCTCAAAAAAAAAAAAAAAAATGGTTTAGATGGTAAAAAACAATTATAAAAGCAGATAAATCTTTTTTCCAAACACAGTTTGAGACATCTGAGATTAAGTTACTCCAAAATTTGTACATAGGATGGTGTATCAACTAAAGTCAATCAGAGAAACAAAAGCTACTCAAACTGTTTAAGACAAGAACTTTAAGGCAGGGAGTTGGTCAATAGATAATAAAAGAGTTGAGAAACCAAATAGAGATTGGCAATGGCAAGAAGCCACTATCATCTCTAGGCTGGAGAGATGGGAGCAAGAGGCACAGTCACCCAAAGGGAGCAGTGCAGGGTCTCTGGGTGGAGCTGGCAGCACAGTGGGCCTGTTTATCTGTACAGAGTTGCTGCTGGAGATGCTGCCTGGGGCAGAAAAGGAAGGGAGACACACCCCTTCCCTTCCTCAACCACTCCTCCAATCTCCTGTCTGTATCTCCATTGGCTGGGCCCAAATGGAAGCCAGCTTTAGTTAGTCAACTTTTACCTGTTTATGCTGCCGTAACAAACAATATAAAAAATCTCATTTGCTTGTGAGAATGAACATGTATTTCTTGTTCAGGTTCCATGGTGGTGACAATGGGTCAGCTATAGTTCTGCCCCATCTGCCATCCTATTTTCAGCTCAGACTGAAGTAGCATCCCCCATCTTGGTCTTGCCGCAGAGGGAAAAAAGAAATGGCAAACCGTACAATGGCTCACAAGCTTTTGCTCAGAAATGGTATATGTCACTTTCACTCATTCTATGCACAAAGTTCTATGACTTTGGGCATGGACATATGAATACTCCTCTAGGGGGAACTGCAAATGCGTAACCATGTTTAAGACTGTATAATCCTCCTACAGGGAGAGAAGCAATTAACTGGGAACGATAATACCCTCTATTACAAGTCCACCTTCTTAGTCATAAATGTTCATCTCTCCCTTTTCACAGGAAAAAGACACTCACTTTCCCTAAAGAGTGACACCCAAAAGTCTCAAACAATCCTGGTATCAAGTTTAGTATCTCATGATAATTTCAACATTATGTCCAGATACTGCTCCTCTTCATCCAGAGATGTAAGCAAATGTGACCTATCACCCCACATCTATATCTTTTTATTGTTGTTGTTTTTAAGACAGGATCTCACTCTGTCACCTAGACTGGAGTGCAATGGCACGATCTCAGCTTATTGCAGCCTCAACTTCCCAGGCTCAAGTGATCCTCCCACGTCAGCCTCCCAAGTAGCTGGGACCACAGGTGCACACCACCACACCCAGCTAATGTTTTATAGAGAAAAGGTTTCCCTACCCCACATCTATATCTGACATGCAGTGGTCAAACAGAGACAGAATAAGCACTGAAATTAACACTCTCATTCATAAACAGAAAGAACATCAGTGGTTCTTAGAATTCCAAATCTTTCTGAGTCTACGAAATGTTCTTTCATTCGGTCCCAGTTCAGCTACCTGGAAGTAGCCCTCTGTTATCATTCTTCAGGGCTCTTGGCTTTACCTTCTGCATTATCCTTCTTGGCCATATCTATTATAGAAAATATCTACTCCATGAGGATTGAGTTGCTTTCTCAGCCTCCTTCCTGCCCACAGAAACTTCAGAGCCCAAAGGTTTTTTCCCAACAGTCATAGTTCCTTTTAAGCCAGGCTGGTGTGTCTTTGGCTTCACAATGTCCTTGAAAGCTTTGATAGTGCTTACCTGTCTGATTCTAGTCAGCACTGTGTGTCAATCACCACACCTATAATTCTTTGCTTTCTGGGCATAATTACTAAGGTAACTTGAACAGGCCTCCATGGGAGAACTATGCCTTTGGTCTGTTTTCCCTGAGCCATTTTATCCAACAAAGGACTTACTCGGAGGTGTTGCTCAGCCCCTTGGTCTGTCCCAAGGCTAAGTTTTAAGTTGAGACTTAATCAACTTCGTGAATCAAAGCATTTCTCAATATCTACCTTTATTGTATGGAGATGAACAACAGTTGCATCTATCAACCTTGGAACTTCTGGATTCTCTCTTTTTCCTTTCATCCCTGCTTACAAAACACCAAGTTCTTTTCTGAGTTCATCTGTTTATTGTAGAATCCTGTCAAGTGCGGCTAAAAGCAACCAAGTCACATTCGTAATAATCTGTTTCCCACCTCTCTGCCTAAAATCACATGCTATTTAGTATATTGTCTGTCTTTCAGGTGATCAAAGGCTACGTTTTCCTTGCTGCCTACCACTGGGCCCCAAACGCAACAATACACATTTTGGGACAGCATTCTGCTCTTGGTACCAATTGCTCTATTAGTCAGTTTTTCTAGATAATATTGTAATAAACAACCCCTTACCCCAGTTCAAAAGTGAATTCACCATCTCTCCCTTGAGTCTTCTATCTCAGTTAATGATACAGTATCTGCCCAGTCAGCTAACCTGGAAGTTCCTCTGGGTTCTTCCTGGTTGACCTCTGCAGCAGCCACTGGTGGTACCCACCTAATACCTGTTCACTCTCCCTTCCTCCTTTCTAAGAGTACTCTGCTCAGAGACATGCATCCACCTACCACCCCTAACTCAGTGCCATCCCCAGCCCCGGACGAGGATCCTGATCAGTCTAAGTTCATCATAGTTGTTTCATTCCCCATGCCCATGACTGGTTTGGTCATGGGTATGTGACACAGTTCTGGCTGTAGCAATGTAAGGGGAGTTGTGAAAGAGGCTTCTGGGAAAGGATCTCTTGCATCTACGAGAGATACATAGGAGGAGGCCCGCTCTTCTTCTGTTGAACGTTGTCACAGAAATTGGCCAGCCACTGCCTTACAAGCTGGAGGAGAGGTAGACTTAGGTAATATTGATAAATCTACAATGAAGACGCATAGTGGGAAAACCTTAACTCTTGATGGTGTCATTAAACTGCTGAATTAACAACCCTGGAGCTTCCCTGCCTTAGATCTTGTAACGTGAGATAATAAATTGACTTTCTTGTGCTGTCGTGTTTAAACCAGTTAGATTCAGGGTATTCTGTTTCTTGCAGCTGAAAAACATGCTAATGGATCCAACTTCTCAACAGCCTTTCACCCTTTCCCCAGACTAGTTAAATTGGGGTTGACTCTAGGTCCAGGGAGGGCATTGATTTGTCTAAACCATTATAATCTCATCCTCATTAACTGTTCAGAAACCCCATCCCAGAACACAGGATTCAGAATGTGGCATTCCCCTGGCCTTAGGGATGGGTTCAGGAATAGGTACCTCACCTAATAATTTGAGCCATTGAGAGTTTGGCACTGCTTGCTGTTAGAGAAACTCATGATGATAGAGATTCCTTTCCCCTCCCCACTTCTCTGAGTCAATGTAAACAAGGAAGCAAGCAGCTTTGATTGCTAGTGGCCACATTCTACACCCTGAGGGAAGCCAGAATGAGGATGCATGCAGGTCACACGGGGTAGATAGAAGAGCAGAGGAATGGAGATGACCTGGGTCCCTGAAGACATTGTTGAGCCCCTGGACCAACCAGTCCTCTGCACTTAGCTGTTATGTGAGCCATTATATTCTTTTTAGTTTAAGCCAGCTGGAGTCAAGTTTCTGTTACTGGCAACTAAAAGCATCATAGGTGATGGGCCATCCTGCCACATCCTCCCAGGCCAGGGAACATTGAACTGAGCTCTCAAACATCTCTTGAACTTCTTGTTTCTTCTCTATCCCTATTGCCTTAGCCAATCCCAGATTTCTCACCTGAATTCCTGGAAATACCTCTGGCCTTACTGGCCTGCAGCTACCTTTCCCTTTAGTGTACTCTATGTGCTGCCAACATGAGCTCTAGAAGATGAAGGTCTCTGTGCGTCCCTTTCCTGCTTCAAACCCTCCTCTCTAAGTGGCGGTCCCTAACTCAGTCTGTAAGACTTATTTCAGGCTTCTTATGGGAACCCTTTTCTGACATCCCTCTGGCGGTTCCCTAACTTTTTTGGCCGACCGTGGTACCTGATTGTAGGTTTTTCTCTTTTCTCTCTCTGCTCACTGGACTGTGGAGAGGTCCAATGTTCCCAGACTCAGTAGACACTAAGTATGTTGAGTTTGTGTTAACATACTAGAATTAAGTTTCACCTAAACTGTCACAAATATTTATAAATGTGGAGTTAACAAAACAGGTAATTTGGTGTTGTGTTAAGAACACCGGACTGCCATCCACAAAGCCTAAAATGCTGTTTTGCTGTCAACAGCTAGGAGCTATGGGGCCCTCAGTAATATGCCTTCACCTCCATGCAACTTAATTCCCCATCCGCAAAATGGAAATACTGCAGTTATGTTAGTGGTCACATAGCCTACTCTCTACCTTTTTGGAAAGGATCGCTATTTTGCCTGAAAACTTCATTCACAGTGAGGAAGTAAAAGGGAAAAACTACTAATGCAATGGAGAGTAAAAAGTAAACAACTCTTTCATAATGAGTTTATTTTCCATAATTTATAGCATAGGTAACAGAATCATTTTGCAAAGACATGGACTAGAGAAGAATAAAAGAGGCGATTATGATCATTAGAGGTGGCTTCGGAGGACCAAGAGACAGCACTATGGACAAACAAAATGCACTACACAACATACTCCTCCTGGGGGGCAGTCAAAACACAGAAATGTAGATCGCTCAGTCTCTAAAACAGATTAACTTGGCTGTTCTAACTTCCACACAGAAAGGAAGACAGAGAGGGTGGTGATGGGGGGAGAGTGATTACTCCTGAAACAGAGAGTGATTTCATACCACCACTGGCTATGTGACAGATAAACTAATTTGCCCAAATCACTAAGCTTGGGTTTTTCCACCCACATTAATTTGGTTGCTTGCACATGACAACAGCATCATTTGTTGGTGACAGGATTCAAAGACCTAGGCATTGCAGCTAGCAGGAGAACACAAACAACTCAAGGCAGGACGCTACAGCCAGTTCAGCAGCTTTTGCTCCTTCTGTGACCACAGGGCAGGGGAGCCCGCGGAAGCTTTGAGGACTTGATGTGGTATTGAGTCAAACTAAATTTAAACCTTTTACCTAAACTGCTGGTATTCCTTCTATCCCAAATCTTTGGAAGCCATTGAAAGTGATGCAAATGTGTCTCATGGCCAAAACAGCAGCCTGGAGCCTGTGGCTGGCTGATTTTATTTTTAGGGTTATGGGAGACCTCCATCAAGCCTCTTTTCTGTTACTCTGAAACTCAGTTTCCCAGATACAGGAAGGAGAGACCACAGGAGCTTGGGGAATGGCAAAAACCTGGGCTTTGTGGTCAGATAGGCCAAGGTTTGAGTCTCACCTTCAGGACCTCCTAGTTATATAACCTGCAGTAAGTTACTTTATTTCTTGATGAGACTTGCATTTCCAATCTATTGTATGGGAATAATAATAAATACCTTAGTTAATTACTTCATTCATTCAACAGACATTTATTGAGTGCCTCCTATGCACCAGGCAATATCCTAGCTGAATCCACAAAGGTAAGTGAAATAGACATAGTTCCTATTCTCATGGAGCTTATGGTCCATTGTGAGAAATAAATAACAGACACAAAGTACGTAGTACTATGCCTGGCTTTTTTTTTTTTTTTTTTTTGAGATGGAGTCTCACTCTGTTGCCCAGGCTAGAGTACAGTGGCGCTATCTTGGCTCACTGCAACCTCCGCCTCCCAGGTTCAAGTGATTCCCCTGCCTCAGCCTCCTAAGTAGCTGGGATTACAGGTGCCTGCCACCATGCCTGGCTAATTTTTGCATTTTTAGTAGAGATGGGGTTTCACCATGTTGGCCAGGCTGGTCTCGAACTCCTCTCCTCAAGTGATCCACCCACCTTGGCCTCCCAAAGTGCTGTGATTACAGGCATGAGCCTCCATGCCTGGCCTATGCCTGACTTTTAATAGACACTGAATACATATTTTGAGTTAACCAGAAATTTAATTATTGAAATTCAATAGCATTTTGATATCTACTAATTCCTTTTCCAGTTATCCCACTCCTCCCTCAGAACCTCTGTACATGATGTTCTCTCTGTCTGGGTTTGTTTTTTCCCCAGCTAGTCACATGGCTCCCTCTCTCACTTCATATCCATACTCAAACGTCACTTCCTCGCAGAGGCCATTCCTAACCATCTGTTCAAGTAGCCCTCCTACTTCTATCACACTGTATCCTTTTACTTTGCTTTAGACCCATTCTTAATGGATTTAAAAATCACTGGCCAAGCATGGTGGCTTACATCTGTAATTCCAGCACTTTGGGAAGCCAAGGCGGGCAGATCACCTGAAGTCAGGAGTTCGAGACCAGCCTGGCCAACAGATAAAATGCCATCTCTACTAAAAATACAAATATTAGCTGGGTGTGTTGGCAGGCACCTGTAATCCCAGCTACTCGGGAGGCTAAAGCAGGAGAATTGCTTGAACCCGGGAGGCGGAGGTTGCAGTGAGCCAAAATTGCACCATTGCACTCCAGCCTGGGCAACAGAGCAAGACTCTGTCTCAAAAAAAAAAAAAAAAAAAAAAAAAAAAAAAAAATATTCACAAAAAAAATACCCCTTAGATTTAGGGCAAATTTTTGTGCTACGGTCTCTACAATAAAATCATATTATTATTATTATTATTATTATTATTATTTGAGATGGAGCCTCACTCTGTCACCTAGGCTGGAGTGCAGTGGCGCCATCTTGGCTTACTGCAACTTCTGCCTCCCAGGTTCAAGTGATTCTCCTGTCTCAGCCTCCCAAGTAACTAGGATTACAGGCGCACACCACCACACCTGGCTAGTTTTTGTGTTTTTGGTGGAGATGGGGTTTCTCCATGTTGACCAGGCTGGTCTTGAACTCCTGACCTCAAGTGATCTGCCCACCTTGGCCTCCCAAAGTGTTGGGATTACAGGAGTGAGCCACCACACCCAGCCAAAATCATGTTTTCAAAAGATAGATTTGAAGATACTTTACAATAAAAGATATAAGAATAGCCAATAAACACACAAATGTGTGTCACCCAGGCTGGAGTGCAGTGGTGCAATTTTGGCTCACTGCATCCTCTGCCTCCTAGATTCAAGTGATTCTCGTGTCTCAGCCTCCCAAGTAGCTGGAACTACAGGTGTGCACCACCATGCCTGGCTAGTTTTTATATTTTTAGTAGAGATGGGGTTTTGCCATGTTGGCCAGGCTGGTCTCGAATTCCTGACCTCAGGTGATCTACCCACCTCAGCCTCTCAAAGTGCTGGGATTACAGGCGTGAGCCACCACACCTGGCCCAGAAATTTTCAAAAGGCTAATACTACTAAGTGTTGGCCAGGATGCAGAACACTGGAATACACTGCTGATGGGAGTGCATAATGGTACAGCAACTTTGGAAAGCACTTTGGCAGTTTCTTACACAGTTAAATTATACACAGACCATGCAACCTACCAATCTTGATCCTAGGTATCTACCCAAGAAAAATGGAAAACATACATACACATACATATAAGGACTTGTACATGAATGTTTATAGCAGCATTATTCATAATAGCCAAAAACTGCTGACAACCAAATGTCTATCAACTGATGAATGGATAAACAAAATGTGATCTATTCATACAGTGGAATAGTACTCAGCAATCGAAAGGAAAAACGACTGATAAATGCTACAGCATGAATGAATCTTGCAAACATCATTTTAAGTGAAAGAAACCAGACTCGGCTGCAGACTGATTCCATCTACATGACATTCTGAAATCAGATCATTGTTTTCTGGAATCAGGAGCGTGGGAAAGGATTGACTATAAATTAGTACAAGGAAACATTTTAGGATGATGGAAATATCTTCAGTGTCGCGGGGACATAACTATATACAATTGTTAAAACTCATGAAGCAGTACACTTAAGATGGATGAATTTCTTCATAGGCAAGTTCTGCCTCAATAAAGCTATCCTAAGAATGTTAAATATATTGAGAGATACATGCACAGAAAAGGACTCTATGCTTATCTCCTGTGGTAGGATTTGGGTGCTTTTCGTTTTCTTGTCTTTGGTTATCGAGATCTTGTAAAATTTCCACAATGATTATGTAGGGCTTTTGTAGAGACAGAGAAAAACAACAATAAAATGCCATGATCATAAATAATTGGGTTATTCAACAAGGAATGTATTGTTCATTCAACATTGTTTGTTGTAATGAAGCCCATTTAGACCGCCTCCTTCTCATCTATCTTTCATCAGTGGCACTTCTGAGGGGTGAGCTGAGGAAACGGGTGCAAAAAGGTACAGAGCTTAATAGCAATGCTTTGTCCATCCAGCCCTGGGCTTGGCTCTCACCTTGCTTTTTGGATGAATACACAGTAGACTAATGATAGGGGGGCTCTCATCTTCCTTTGCCAACTTCACCCTCCATTCCAATGCAAATTAGCTCATGCATCCTCCAGGCCCCAAGAGAGACTCCTCAGCACAGGGCCGGGCAGACTGTGGTTTGTGGGGTCCGGGCCCGGCATCCGCCTCCAGCTCACATTGGTCTGTTGGGTGCTGCCTGGTCTTGGTAAAGTCAAGAGGCCATTCATCACTGGAGACCCACAATGAGGGTGACCACTCATGCTGCACATGGCAGGACAGGACACAGAGTCCATCCAGGAGGCCCTCTGGGTGGGGATGCTCAGTGTCAACAGGCCTCTGGCCCTTTTCCCCCATCACACATCCCGTTCATCTCCGAACTTTCCGCTTATGAAAGGGCAGTCACCTTAGGAAACCCAGCCAACCTGGAGGTGGAGGCTGGCACGTCAGGAACGGTCCACACCGCCTGCCCTTGGGTGCCTTGGCTGCACAAGGCCCCGTTAGGGTCCAGGTGTCAGAACATAGGAATCCAGTGAGGATAATAAGTCTATAATTATAAAATAGCTTCATAAAAACATCTTGTAGAGGAAACATACAATTTTCTAGCCACTCTAGTCAAGAAGTAAAGCCCAGCAGAATCCCAGAGCAGCTGGGGTGGGCACAGGTAAGTGAGACACATCACAGCTGTCCTGGAAGCCTCTGTTTTGTCACCCATAAATGGTAAGTTGGGAGAGACCCTGGTTCCCAACCTGGGGTATTTGTCCTCAGGATTCACACAGGCACTATTGTCAGGAACTACTAGCATCTAAAAACTCCATACATTATTCACAGTAGCCAAAAGATAGAAACAACCTAAGTGTCCACTGATGGATGAATGAACAAAATGAGGACTATCTAGACAATGGGATATTATTCAGCTTTTAAAAGAAAGAAATTCTGACACATGCCACAACATGGATGAACCTTGAAGACATTATGCTAAGTGAAAGAAGCCAGTCAAAAAGGATAATACTGTATGATTCCTCTTGTATAGAAGTACCTAGAGTGGCCAAATTCACAGACAGAAAGTAGAATAGTAGTTACCAGGGGCTAGGAGGAGAGAGGATGGGGTGATATTGTTTATGGATACAGAGTTGCAGTTTGGGATAATAAAAAAGTTATGAAAATAGATAGTGGTAATGGTTACACAACGATGTGAATATATTTAATTCCAGAACTGTACACTTAAAAATGGCCAAAATGGTAAATTTTATATTATTTATATTTTACCACATCCACAAAGAAACAAACTCCCCACATACCTACAATGTCTCACTGCTTCATGAAAGCATTAAGTCATACCTGTTATCACTCAGGTCTGAATGGGCAAGTATAGCCTCTGGTTTTTTAGAAGAAACAAAAACAACAGCAAAATATGTTAACTGTGATCTTCAACGAGAGTTGAAGGAGTTTTTTGGGCAGTTACAACCTTTCAAAGCATGACATCTTTGGGGGGAAGATAAAGGGGCTGTGATGGAAAGGTTGGCTTGAGTGAGTACCTTGGTATCCGTAGCCACCCCCAGCCCCAAATACTGACTCTGTACTTGGGGAGGCTATGCTAAAGGAGAAACACACCCCATAGGAGACACCAGATGGTGTCTTCAGACAGTTCGCACCCAGCCATAGGGATAGGCATTTGGGGTTTGAGATGGCCCTTTCTCTGGCTTACTTTTAGAGCCTGGAGTCAGACTTCTTCACATAAATAGCCCAGAACCAGCCAGGAACTCTGTGGCCTGTGTGACACATGACACTGACACAGTACCAGAAATGCATGGCACCAGCTAATACCACTGAGGGGCAGGATGGCATACCCTCTCTGAGACCCTCATCCATCACCCCCAGGACAAGGTCATGATGGCTCTTGGCAGCCTGCTCAGCATGAGGGTAAGAACAACTCAGGCTGGACATTACGAGAGTAAACACAATAGATTTCTTTCCAGACCAAGAGGTTGGGCACCAGGAGGGGCATTCTGGTTCACTGTTAGGCAAAAAACCTTTGGGGAAATTACCACCTCTCCCATCATGCCCACCTTCCTTGAAAGGCAGCATGTAGGGCGGGAAGAACAATCAGAAGACACATTTTAATCTAAATCCTGCCCCTCTGTGGCCCTGGGAACTTGGCCCCTTTGAGCTTCAGTCACTTTGTGAAATGACAATAACATTCAATCTCCTTCAACCTCATTACTATGGATTAAATGAGACAGTGTCTGGGGACGTGCTTGGAGAATGTATTGTACAACTGCTTAGGAATTTTATTCTGCCCCTGTACCTGGAACTTAGAGTGGAGCAAACAGTAAACAGTCCTTGTGTATCGGTTAAGGGAACAGAGCCTCAGAGCCCTGACCCCTGGAAAAGTTTCTTTTTTGTTTACTAAATTTCTAGCAACTTCGTGTTTTCTATAGAAGTGGGGGGAAATGTCCAGTTAACTGCAAGATGAAGGGGCCTGTGAAAGGACCCTCCAAGGCAATCCCATGTGCCCCTGTCTCCTGGAAAAAAGCCACATTTCTTCAAGTTGATGCAGGGGTGCTGGGGGAAAGCCAGAGTAAACAGGGCTCTCCTGGTACGTCTTTAGGGCACACAAGTCATTTGTGCTGGGGAAGAGTTTAGTGTGTGTCCTTCAGGAGTCTCCAAAGGGCACTCCGGCTGCAGCTTCGGTTGACCAACTTCTCCCTCTCAGGAAGCAGGGAGGAGAGAGACCTTGGGCAAGGCTTTGTACCTGCAGCCCCAGTGAGCAGATGTGTTTCCCAATGTGGAAAATGCATACCGTGCTTCCTCTTCCTCATTGTCTGAGTACTTAAAAGGACACCTCCTGTGGCCCTGCAGCATTACAATGTCTGTGGCATTGTAAGTTCTTGCCTAGGTCTGGGAGTCCCTCCTCCGTTCTCTAAGCTCAGACCCAGAGGGCAAGACCTAGAGTGCCCTGCAACTGAGGCAGCCTCCCCAAGGCTCGTTCTGAAGCTGCCAGGCTCTGAGGACAATGGCTTCTTGGAACTTCTTGGAACAAACAAGACAAACCAACACATTAGAGCTAGCAGCGGGGGCACACCATGTTCTTCTAGAAAAGGATCACGGGGAGTGGCTTCAGTAACGGAAAATGAGGGACCCCGTCACATGGACACAAAGCATCAAGGGACAGGCTGGCTTTGCTTTTCGCTTCTTCCTAGCTGCCTAATTAGGACTTACTGAGTTCACAGTGTTCTACCTTACTGGGGCTCTCTTGGAGCCAGCTGGAGATGATAAAAACCACACAGGCATGGGAGTCAGATAGCTTCACATGCCATTTCCACCTGAGAACCTTGGGCGAGTCACGTCTTCTCTCCAGGCCTCAGTTTTTGCATCTCTAGAAGAAAGAGAAGAAAACCTATCTCCAAAGCGTTGTGAGAATTCAGTGAGATGATGTTTGTCAAGCCCACCACACAGAAGGGTTTCAGGGCAAGTTAGTTCCTTCCTGTCCCCCACATTTGCCTCTACTGAGGGTGAAGGCAGCAGAGACATCACCAGCAGCTGCCCACGACTGCCTGGCTCTGGAGAGGGAGGCACCATGCGTCCTCTCCTAACCTCACCAGGCCGTTGTCGCGCGCATGTATCTCGTGTCCAATCGGGGCCCTTAGGCAGGGGCCGGCCCTCCCAGGACCACCTCAGATATCCCAGGCTGGATTGGTGAGGGGCAGGTGGGAGCAGCCAGGCCCTTCCCTGGGCAAGCCGTGGTGGGCCACCCGCCCATTCCGCAGCGGGAGGCGGCCGGGCCTGGGGGCCCCACTGCTAGGGCCGGACTCGGAGGGCAGCCCGGAGACGCTGGGCCGCACCGCCACGAAGACCCGCCTGTGCAGAAGCCCGCCGGGCCGCTCGGAGTAGGCCTCCTTGTGGCTCCCCGACGGGCGCTGGCAGAGGCGCGCGCGGAAGGCGGCCTGGAAGCCGCGGCGGAAGTTCTCGTTGAAGTAGCCGTAGATAATGGGGTTGGCGCTGCTGTTGAAGAAGGCCAGCCAGTGCGCGAAGGGGAAGGCGTAGACGGTGACCAGGTGCAGCTGCGGCGCGCTGAGCTGCCCGTAGTCGATGAGCAGCAACAGCGCCCAGAGCGGCAGCCAGGACAGTGTGAAGAAGAGCGCCACCATGACCAGCATGTGCACCACGCGCGCCCTGCGCCGCGCAGCCCGCCCGTCCGCCGCCTCCTCTCCACCGCGGGCCGGGCCCGGAGCCTGGCAGAGCTTGCGAGCAATGCGGGCGTACATGACCACGATGAGCGCCAGCGGCGCCAGGTAGATGTGCGAGAAGAGCACAGTGGTGTAGACCTTGCGCATGCCCTTCTCGGGCCAGGCCTCCCAGCACGAGTAGAGCGGGTAGGAGCGGTTGCGGGCGTCCACCATGAAGTGGTGCTCCTCACGGGTGACGGTCAGCGTGACGGCCGAGGGACACATGATGAGCAGTGCCAGGGCCCAGATGACGGCGATGGTGACCAGCGCCTTCCGCAGGGTCAGCTTCTCGCGGAAAGGATACACGATGCAGCGGAACCTGCCGCCGGGAGAGAGAGAGGCGGGATCTAGGTGGGTCCTAGGGCCCCCGCGAGGGGAGGGAGGGTCGGATGCGGGCACCTGACCTTCATCATCGCATCTAGGGCAGCTTTGAAGAACAGCTGAGACCTGAATTGGCTGAGTAGTCAAAGAACAAAGGCAGCTACAGGATTTATGAGAAGGGAGGAGGAAACCGCAGATCGTGTGGGAACAATGAATCCTGTGTGCACTTTTGCACTTTTCTTTTCTTTTTTTTTTTCCTGAGACAGGGTCTCCCTCTGTCGCCCAGGCTGGAGTACAGTGGCACAATTATGGCTCCCTGCAACCTCCACTTCCCGGGCTCAAGTGATCCTCCCACCTCAGCCTCCTGAGTAGCTGGAACCACAGGAAGGCGCTGCCACGCCGGCTAATGTCTTTTAATTTTTGTAGCGATGAGGTCTTACTATGTTGCCCAGGCGAGTCTCAAAGTCCTGGGCTTAAGCGATCCTCCGGCCTCGGCCTCGGCCTCCCGAAGTTCTGGGATTACAGGTGTGAGCCGCCTCACAGGGCCATTTATGTACTTTTGGGGGTAAACTGATTAGCTGGCAGCTAGCAGAGCGATCAGAGTGCAGTCTGTCCTTGAGAAGGACGATTAGGTGCGTCAAATAACACAGTTTCTGTTTATGGATTCTCCAGAAAACCTCAGGAGGTCAGATGTAGAGCCTACATGTCAGGCTGTCCCTGTGTCATCTTGGCCATAGTCAGTATCTCCACAATGCAAGGACAAGTCTGCACCATTTATTTCCTCATGAAGACAACTCAGCATCTGTTATTACACCCTTTATTATTTTTTAAAGGTGAGGCCTTTAAGATAGTTATTACGCTGTTGATTTACAGACAAGGAAACTGGGACTCAAGTGTTAAGCAATTGGCTCAAGGTCACACAGCAAGTTGCAAGGACCAGCCTTGAACCCAGATTTGTCTTGCTTCATATGCCATATAAACCAGTAGCTGTTAACCCTCCATGTGCATGAGACTCTCCTGAAGCATTTCAACAACAAAAACAAAACCCATTCCTATGTATTCAGGTCAAGGATTCCAACCTAATTAGTCTAGAAAGGGATTTTAGTATTGTTTGTTATTTGTTGTTTTTGTTTTTAAAGCTCCTGGGGTCAGGTGCCATGGTTCATGCTTATAATCCCAGCACTTTGGGAGGCCAAGACAGGAGGATCACTTGAACCCAGGGAAGAGACCAGCCTGGGAAACAGACCAGCCTGGGAAACGTTGTGAAACCCCATCTCTACCAAAAAAGTTAACCAGTCGAGGGGATGCTTGCCTATTCTCCCAGCTACACAGGAGGCTGAGGCAGGATAATCACTTGAGTCCAGGAGGTTGAGATTGAGACTGCAGTGAGCCATGATCAGACCACTGCACTCCAGCCTAGGCAATAGAGCAAGACCTTGACTCAAAAAAAAAAAAAAAGCTCCTGGGGAAGTCTACTGTGCAACCAGAGTTGAAAACAGCTGCTGTAGGGGTAGGTAAAAATCTCCCCCTGCAGCGTGGTTCAAAGGTGATTGCTCAACTGCAAGCTCTTTGAGGGCAGATGCCATGACTTTTCATCTCGATAAAGTGTGATTAGATAAATGCATGAATGACCAGAGGGGAAGTTACTCAAAATACTTTCTGAGCCTTAGTTTCCTCATCTGTAAAATGAGGCCAATAGTATGACCTACTCTATGGGGTAGTTGTGAAGATTGAGTGAGATAACACCACACTTCTTGAGACATTTCCAATGCGTAATGAGGAAAAAGGGGGGGCTCCTACTCCCCAGAATGGCTTCTGTCATCTACTGATGCCAGAAAATAGAAACCTGGAGAATGTACAGTCAATCTGACTTGTTTAATGGAGGGGAAACCTCGCCCAGTGGGGGTCTTATGGTCACATGGCTGTTTAGAGTCAGAACCTGCACTGGAATGTAGGTCTAGAGCTGACTCTCAGTCAAGTGTCCTTTCCACTTCACTACACTGTGTCCTGCCCTCCTGCCAACCCAGGTTTTGGCCTCATAGCCTGACCTTTTACCTCTCCCACAGCCTGACTCAAGCCTTGTTGTCTCAACCTATATGACTTTTACCTACTGGCTTCATACTTCACACCCTCAAGAAAGCTCCAGAGAATAGTGGCTTATGCTAGCACTTTGGGAGGCTGAGGAGGGCAGATCACTTGAGACCAGGTGTTCGAGACCAGCCTGGCCAACAAGGTGAAACCCTGCTCCACTAAAAATACAAAAATTAGCCATGCATGGTGGTGCACACCTGTAATCCCAGCTACTCCAGAGGCTGAGGCACGAGAATGGCTTGAACCTGGGAGGCAGAGATTGCAGTGAGTCAAGATCGCCATGGCCCTCCAGCCTGGGTGACAGAGCAAGACACTGTCTCCCCCCTCAAAAAAAAAGAAAGAAAAGAAATCTACAGAGAATAAATAATTCTTAAAGCCTGCAGTACTGGCTATGAGTGCAATAGCAGTAAATGGGTGGAGGAGAATCTTGGGGTAATCTGGGCAGGCTTCCTGGATGAGGTGGGACTTGAAGAATACTGCAGACACCACTGGGAGAAGTTGTACACTCTCATTTCATTCAACAATGATAAAAAAACAAAGGTCGATGAAGGGAAGGGACTTCTCCTGATCACCCAGCTAGTTAGTGGCCTTATGGAGAGTAGAACCCACTTCATTACTCCAGCTGCCTACTTCACTGAGTTACAAAAAACTGGGCTTGAGGTGGAGAGAGGATGTGAACACTAGATTCTACAAAGGGCAGGGCTAAGATATGCCCATGCTGGGGAGAGAACAAGGAGGAGGGGATGGGTGTGCAGAAGAAACAAAATACTATTAGCAACTGATATTCGGACTCTATGCCGGGAACTGTGCATAAGCTTTTACAAGCAGGAGCTCGCTGAAGCCTCCCAACCGTCCTGTAGGGTAGCTACTATTTTACAGGTGAGACTACAAGGGCTCAGAGTAGTTAGGTGACCCACCCAACATGATACACCAAGGTAGGAGTGAGCACACCTCCAGCCGATCTGCCTGCCCACCTTTCCCTGGGGTGAAGCAACCAGAGGATGCCCTTCTACTGCTAACAATGCTGTGGGGGAGGAGCACTCATGTAGTGTAATATGGAGGCCTCCTCAATAAATCAGTGCTTTATTGATTGCAAAGCCTCCTTGTCCCTGGCTCTGCTCCATACCTCTGGCCCCACGATAGACTTATACTTACTAGGGAATCTGATGGAATGTGAAGCTGAAAAACCAGAAGGGGTGAACATGGGATTGAGTATGGCCTGGGCTGCCAGGAACCAGCAAGAGCTAGTGGGGACAGAATGAGGAGCAGGGAGGAACCCTTCCTCCTCAGCCATACTGAGACTCACCCCTAAGCTGTCCCCCTTAGCTCTGGCTCTCCTGGCTTAGATTCCTGCTGCTCAGGAAATGAGGACTGCTCTTGAGCTCCTCACAGGCCCCAGGAATCTCAACGAAAGCCAACTAAGGCTGCCTTCAGGCCTTCCAGAAGGGGGTGGTAGTGTCCTCATCAGGTTCCCCAAGTTTAGGGAGAGGGCAGCTGGGCCCACAACCCTTCTTCTTGCAGCTCAGGATTTAGCCCCACTTACCACAGTGCAGCCCCAGCCTTCCAGCCAATCCAGCATTAGAGGCAGTGGCTCCTCTTAATGCCAGGCCCTAGTTGGCCCAGGGTTAATCCAGCCAGGAAATCTCTCACCTTTCCACAGCAATGGCCACCAGCGTGAAAACAGAAGCTGACACAGACATGCCCTGCACCAAGCCGCTCATCTTGCATGTGGCATTGTCGAAGGGCCACCCTGCAATGACAGAGGCCCCCACAGAGTGAGAGATGCCCACCCATCAAGAGCCAGAGATCGCAAGCCCTCTAAGCCAAGTCCCCTCTGAGCTTGGATCTTTCCTCCATGTCCTGCAAGCTGGTTATCTGGTCTCTGCTTGCACACTTCCAGAAATGAGGAACCAACCATGCCATAAAACTATGGACAGTTCTCACTATAGTCATCCCCTCGTTTGTACAGCGCATTGGTTCTAGGACCCCCAAGAATTCCAAAATCCGCACGTAATCAATTCCTGCAGTCAGCCTTGCAGAACCTTTGTATAGAAAAAGGCAGCCCTCTGTATATACACGGTGATAATGGTTTGATGGTATCTCCACCCAAATCTCATCTCGAATTGTAGCTCCCATAATCCCCACGAGTCATGGGAAGGACCCATGGGAGGTAACTGAATCATGGGGGTGGGTTCCCGCATGCTATTCTTGTGATGGTGAGTAAGTTCTCATCGCGAGATCTGATGGCTTTATATGGGGCTTCTCCCTTCACTCAGTTCTCATTTTTCTCTCTCCTGCTGACTTGTGAAGAAGGACATGGTTCCCCTTCCACCATGATTGTAAGTTTCCTGAGGCCTTCCCATCCCTGCAGAACTGTGAGTCAATTAAACTTCTTCCTCTATAAATTACCCAGCCTCAGGTATGTCCTTATAGCAGCATGAGAATGGCCTAATATACACGGGTTTTGCTGTATTTTTAATCTGCATTTAGTTGAAAAAAACTCTCATATAAATGGACCCATGCAGTTCAAACCCATGTTGTTCAAGGGTCAACAGTATTAGTGAGATTTTCTTTATATTGACCAATGATTTCTTTCCATGAGCTTTAGACCATCCAGCCCTGCCTGGCTCTCTGCTCCCATAGCCCTGTCTCAAGTTCTAGGTCAGTGGTTCTTGACACTGGCTGCTCACGAGAATCACCTGGAGAGCTATGCAAAGAACAAATGCTCAGACCCCTGCCAGGCCAGTTACAATCAGAATCTCTAGTGATAGGGACCCAGACATCAGTTGTTTTGTTTTGTTTTGTTTTGTGTTGTTTGAGATAGGGTCTTGCTCTGTCACCCAGGCTGGAGTACAATGGTGTGATCATGGCTCCCTGCAGCCTCAACTTCTTGGCTCAAGCGATTCTCCTGCCTCAGCCTCCTGAGTAGCTGGAACCACAGGCATGTGGTTTGCAAAAAGCAAAGTATAAAGACTGTCTGTAGTATATTACCTTTCATGTAAGAAAAAAGAGATTAAGAAAACATATGCTTATTTTCTCATTGTACCAAAGAAATACAGAAAAGATAAATCAGAATAATGAGATTAGCTATCTAAACAGAGAGAAGATAAGAACTGAGTAGAAATAGTGGGTGAATGGGCTAGGTGAGACAATGAGAGTGATGCCTCTCTGAGTGTATCTTTTTATGGTTCTGACTTTTTAGAATCATGGCAATGTTTCACTTACTCAAAAAATAAATAATTAACATCTATCAGGTTGTGGTTGGGGAGGGGGACCCAAAGTGAAATACAAACATTAACAAATAAGCCTAATTGTATTACAAATGAATAATATTGTATTAAATTGAATAATATTTACATTGAAGGGGTGAAGAAGAAACACACTAACTGGAGTAACTTTGTAAAACATTTTGACTGTATACTGTAACAGCAAAAAGAACTGTATACAAATTCTGTACTGTCATTAATAAATGTGTGTACTCTTGACAAAACTTGAATAAACGGGATCTAATTATGGGAGAATGTCAGGCAAACCTCAATCACAGAAAGAAGTATGTTAGCAATAATGAAGCTACCTTATGTGTATACTAAGATTGAACCAATAAGTAAATATGTTGTAGATAAATACAGCTAGATTTCTCACTGTCTGAAAATGAAGTTACCAATAAGGAAGAGGGTCAAGTTAAAATAAATCCTGTGACAGTGGGTTGGAATCAAAGGTATCAGTCTGAACTCATGTTAATACACATGCAGGTGGACAGATACAGAAATAAAGATATGTGTGTGAAATATTTCTGTTAGTATACATATGTTTCCTGGCTCTGTCCCTTAAGAGCACCTAGAAGCAATGACACCCCAATACCCATGAGCACACCTAGAACCCAGAACTTGGCTTCCAAATACTATTCTCAGCCAGCTTAGTAATCCCAGCACTTTGGGAGGAAGAAGCAGGAGGATGACTTGAGCCCAGGAATTCAAGACCAGCCTGGATAACATAGTGAGACTCCGACTCTACGAAAACAAAAATTAAAAATAAAGTTAGCCACACATAGTAGCACATTTCTGTAGTCCCAGCTACTGGGGAGGCTGAGGTGGGAAGATCTCTTGAGGCAGGAGTTTGAGGTCACAGTGAGCTATAATCTCACCACTGCACTCCAGCCTTGGTGACAGAGCAAGACCGTGTCTTTTTAAAAAGCAACAACAACAACAACAATAACAACAAAACCCTTGTGAAACTATATACTAAAAAGGCAGATTTTAATGTATGTTAAATTATATCTTTTTTTTTTTTTTTTTGAGACGGAGTCTCGCTCTGTGGCCCGGGCTGGAATGCAGTGGCCGGATCTCAGCTCACTGCAAGCTCCGCCTCCCAGGTTTACGCCATTCTCCTGCCTCAGCCTCCCGTGTAGCTGGGACTACAGACACCCGCCACCACACCCAGCTAGTTTTTTGTATTTTTTAGTAGAGACGGGGTTTCACCATGTTAGCCAGGATGGCCTCGATCTCCTGACCTCGTGATCCGCCCATCTCGGCCTCCCAAAGTGCTGGGATTACAGGCTTGAGCCACCGCGCCCGGCCGTTAAATTATATCTTAACAAAAATATTTAAATGTAAAACATGCATACATTCACAGCACATTTTCTACGAATGCATACAAAAGACAGAAATATAACAGAATGGCTGCCTCTGGGTCAGAGAAGAGATGTAGAGTGGAATAGGTATACAGAAGGAAGCAAATAAACAAAAGAAGAGCTTTACAACAGAGTGGGAAATCACATAGTGCCATGAACTGTAGACTGAATGAATGACTCAACCTTCTGTATGTGAGTTACAAAAAAAAAAAAA